>NC_133147.1:6307268-6607268 GCF_048418815.1 Hemitrygon akajei
TGGTCATGGGGAGAACACACAGACTCATTAGACAGATGGGAACTGAACCGCAATCTTCTAATCAACCGCTGGCCATTACGCTACTGTGCCTCCCACAGCAACATCGGATCTAGAAGGCGGCATCATATCAAACATTCAAAGGGCAAACTAAATTTATCAGCGAAGGACATACACATCACCATATACTACCTTGAGACTGATTTTCTAGCAGCCATTTACAAGAAATAAATACGATAGAATTTTATGAAAAGCTGTACAAAGGCTGACAAATAACCAACGTGTGAAAGACTAACCATGCAAATAAATATAATCCTGAGAACATGAGTTGTAAAGAGTTCTTCTATGTGAATCTGTAGGTCATGGAACAAGTTCAGTTTGAGGCAAGTGAAGTTACCTACATATGGTTGAAAGGTGAAAACTGTTCTAAAACCTGGTGGTGTGCGAGCTCCTTCCCAATGGTGGTGAGAAGAGGGCACGTCCTGGATGGAGTGGGTGGTGTGGGCTTTGCCAGTGACAGATTGTTGTGGATGTGGTTGCTGGGCCTTCACCCCCTAGGCTACACAGCCCTTCTTCCCCCTACTATCTCACATCAGTGTTGGCACGTGGCCAACACGTCTTAGTGATCTGAAGGTCGCTAACTCGAGCCTTGGCTGAGGCTGCGCGTGTGTCCTTGAGCAAGACACTTAACCACACATTGCTCTGCGACAACACCGGTGCCAAGCTGTATGGGTCCTAATGCCGTTCCCTTGGACAACATTGGTGGCGTGGAGAGGGGAGACTTGCAGCTTGGGCAACTGCCGGTCTTCCATAAAAAACCTTGCCCGGGCTTGTGCCCTGGATACTTTCCAAGGTGCAAATCCATGGTCTATCGAGACTAACATCTCACATCAGCATTGACAGCAACTTAAAATTAACTCTCCCCATCAAAACGTCTAATGGAAGAAACAGTGAGGGCAGGTAGGACACTGTACAGGTGGGACAGCTGAACTCTGTGACTGACTCTAACAATAATGGGTTGCAGACTCTGAGTGCTAAAGCTGTGGTTAGAGTGTTCACAACAAAGCTGTATGGATCAGACAGAGAGTGGGATCAGAGAAAAACAAATGTTTTATGACTGTACAGGTGGGACAGCTGAACTCCGTTGTGAACACTTCAGACTTGTCTCTGGCACTCAGGATCTGCAGCCCATTATTGTTAGAGTCACAGAGCTACACAGGTGAGAGAGAGCGCGAGAGAGAGAGATCAGAGAGGGAGAGGTGGAGGGGTGGGCGAGGGAATGTCAGAAGAATAAATATTTAAAGAGAAATAAGGAGAGGCCAGCATGAAGCCTGATAGAAGATGAAGGAGGCTGAGGAGACCGCCTGCTATAATGCCACATTCTACTTTTTGCATGATGCGTGTTGAGGGTACGATCAGCGCTGGGGACAGGATATCTCTTTAGCATGTAGCACAAGGAAGGTCTAACTGGGCTATGTGGGCAATTCACATCCAAAAGAGGACACATTATCTACTTGAGCTCAACACAGGAGGGCAACTGAAATCATTCCACTCCTCTCAACACCGAGCTCCCAAGCGGATGATTAGGAGCAAACATCAGAGCTTACTGCCCTGTTGGGAATCAACTGAAATGATTCCACTCCTCTCAACACCGAGCTCCCAAACAGGGGATTAGGAGTGAACGTTGGAGCTAATTGCCTGGCTGAGCCGTAAACCAGCTCTGTTTGTTTGATTTTCAGCCATAGTCCTGATCAACTTTAATTAATTAACATTTAACAATCTCAGAGTGAAGACAACAATTACCACTCATATATAAAAAAAATCAAAACTACGATCATCTTTTTTCTCATTCCTCTCTGGGTCACCTACTTGAAAACAGTTTCTCCCTCCACAGATGCTGCCTGATCTACTGAGAGTTCCCAGCACTTGATTTTTTACTTCATATTTCCAGCATCTGCAGTGTTTTATTAACCTGCTTTTAAAACCCCTCTTAATCCTCAGATCTCATCCAGCACTTCTTGACTGAACAAGTACCTCCCTTTGCAACTTAGACCAAATGGAGGGGTGAGTATGAGAGTGGAGTCTCTATAGTGTGGATGTGGAGGGGCTGCTTCACTTTGGGAAAACTGGACATAGAAGAGTTTTACGCAGTACTTGATGATGTGCTGAAGCTTTAACCTACTCTAAGAGCATTCTAACCCTCCCTTCCTATGGTGTCCTCCATTTTGTTTCATCCATTTGCCCATCTACAAGTCTCTGAAACATACCTAATGTGTCTGTCCTCTCCCACCTCAGGCCCCTACCATTCGCTATGTGGAAAAACTTACCTCTGACATTCCCCCCTATACTTTCCTCCAATCACCTTAAAATTATGCACCCTTGTACTAACCACTTCCACCCTGGGAAAAAGTCTCTGGTTGTCCATTCAATCTATACCTCTGATCATCTTGTACACCTCTATCAAGTCACTTCTCACCCTCCTTCACTCCAGAGGAAAAAGCCCCAGCTAACTCAATCTTTCCTCATAAAACATGCTCACTAATCCAGACAGCACACTGGTAAATCTCTGCACCCTCCCTAAAGCTTCTACATCTTTCAGAATTGAACACAATACTTCACGTGTGGTCTGACCAGGGTTTTATGCAACATTGAACTCAATCCACCAAAGGCCAACACACCATACACTTTCTTAACCACCCTATCAACTTGCGCGGCAACTCTGAGGGATCTATGGATGGGGATCTGTTCCTCCACACTGCTAAGAATCCTGCCATTAACCCTGTATCTGACATCAAGTTCAACCTTCCAAAGTTTTATCTGCCATTTCTCAGCCTAGCTCTGCATTCTCTCAACATCCCATTGTAAACTACGAGAATCTGAAACTAAGGGTCCCTGTTTAAAATGTGGGTTCATCCATTTAAAACCCTAAGATGCCAGAGCAGAATTAGACCATAAGGCTCATCGAGTCTGCTTTGCCATTCAATCATGGCTGATTTATTATTCCTCTCAACCTCATTCATTTGCCTTCTCCGAGCAACCTTTGATGCCCTGACTGAGACCCAACAATCTCCGCTTCAAATATACCAAATGACTTGGACTCAACAGCCATCTGTGGCAATGAATTCCCCAAATTCACCACCCACTGGCAAAAGGAACTCCTCATCTCTGTTCCATAGGTACGTCCTTCTATTCTAAGGCTGTCACCTCTGGACCTAGACTCCCCCACTACATTCAAATCAAAGTCATTTTCTTCTCTTTCACGGGCTTGCTGTCAGCACGGAAACAGGACCTTCAGGCCAACCGATCCATGAAGACCACAGTATCCCCTCTGCTAGTCCCTGTTGCTTGCATTCATCCCATAACCCCCCAAAAATCCCCCCTCCATATACTCATCCAAATGCCTCCTATATGTTCCAACTGCACCTGCCTCATGGGCTGGTGATACATCTCTACCAAAAGAAGTGCAAGGTGCTCCTTCCCTCCATTAGACTGCAGGTCAAGGTGTAACACCTGCTTAAAACCCCACCTTTCAGATCAGGATCATGTGAGCTATGGGAACAAGCGGTGGATGGTCGTATGAGCAGCTGGTGCAGGGAATCTCTGAAGAGTATTGATCGTGGCTGGGGTCACTCGTCTTGTAAGAAGGTGGCGGCAATGGCAAATCACTTCTACAGAAAAATTTGCCAAGAACTATCATGGCCACGAGACCGTGATATGACACGGCACATAACGATGATGATGCACATGCCTCGACCATTTCCTCTGATAGTTTATTCACCAACTTCTCTTATATCTGGGTCCTCGAGCTTTAAAACTCAACAATCCTAGAGAAAATACTATGACTGTCATAGCATTAATCCATGCTCCTCATGATTTTATAACCTTCCATGAGGCCACAATACATTCTCCTGTGTTCTAGAGATAACCATCCACCGTGGCCAAACTCTCCCTTTGCACTAAAGAGAGGATGAGGCAACAGGGTTTGACAAGGGAAGTCAAAGACACCATAAAATCAAAAGAGAGGGCATATAATAGAGCAAAGTGGGAAGAGGATTGGGAAGCTTTTAAAAACCAACAGAAGACAACGATATTTCACCTTTCAAAGAGAAAAGGTGAAATATGAAGGCTAGTTTGCCATTACTATCAAAGAGAGTAGTAGTAGTAGGCCTCCGTTAGTCTTGACAGACCATGATTTGTGCCTTGTAAAGTTTCCAGGGCACAAGCCTAGGCAAGGTTTTCTTTTATGGAAGACCGGTAGTTGCCCAAGCTGCAAGTCTCCCCTCTCCACATCACCGAGGGAACGGCATTAGGACCCATACAGCTTGGCACCGGTGTCGTCGCAGAGCAATGTGTGGTTAAGTGCCTTGCTCAAGGACACACACACAGCCTCAGCCAAGGCTCGAACTAGCAACATTCAGATCACTAGACGAACGTCTTAACCACTTGGCCACGTGCCAACACCAAAGAGAATACCAATAATTATTTAGATATATAAACAGATAAAGAGAATGAATATTAGACCACTGGAAAATAACGCTGAGGAGGTAGTAATGGGGACAAAGATATGGTGGACAAACTTACTGTATTTTGAATCAGCCTTCACTGTGGAAGACACTAACAGTACCCCAGAAATTTGAAAGTGTCAGGGGGTAGAAGTGAGTGCAGTTGCTATTACTAAGGAGGAGGTGCTTGGGAAGCTGAAAGGTCTTAAGGTAGGTAAGTCACCTGAACTAGATGGACTACACCTCACGGTTCTGAAAGAGGCAGCTGAAGAGATGATTCAGGAATCACTGGATTCTACAAGGGTTCCAGAGGACTGAAAAAAAATGCAAATTCACTCCACTCCCTAAGGGAGGGAGGCAGAAAAAAGGAAATTATAGGCCAGTTAGCCTGACCTGAGTTGTTGGGAGGAAATCTTGCCTGACAAATCTGTTAGAATTCTTTGTGGAAATAATAGGCAGGTTGAGGCAGTGGATGTTGTTTACTTGGACTTTCAGAAGGCCTTTGACATAGGTTCTGCACATGAGGCTGCTTAATATGAGCCTGTGGTACTACAAGGAAGATAATACCATGGATAGGAGATTGGCTGATTGGCAGGAGGCAAAGAGGCAGAATAAAGGGGGTCTATTCTGATTGGCTGCCAGTGGCCAGTGTTGTTCCACAGCAGTTGTTACCGTGACCACTTCTTTTTATATGTCAATGATCTGAATAATGGAACTAATAGCTCTATGGCCGAGTTTGCAAACGACACAAAGTCAGATGAAGGGGCAGGTAGTGCTGAGGAAGCAGGGAGGCTACAGAAGGACTTGGACAAATTGGGGGAATGGGCAAAGAAGTGGCAGATGGAACATAATGTAGGGAAATGTATGGTCATGCGCTTTGCTAGAAGGAGTAGACTGTTTTCTGAATGAGAAAAAAACTGAAAAAATCAGCAGTGCAAATGGACTTGGAAGTCCTTGCGCAGGATTCCATAAAGGTTAACTTGCAGGTTGAGTCGGTGGTAATGCAAAACTAGCACCCATTTCAAGAGGACTACAATGTAAGATCAAGGAGGTCACACCGAGGCTTTCTTAAGGCATTGGTCATATCGCGCTGGAGTGTTGTGAGCAGTTTTGGGCCCTTTCTCTAAAAGATATGCTGGCATTGGAGAGGAGGTCCATGAGAATGATTCCGGGAATAAAGGGGTTAAAATATGCAGTGTTTGATGGCTCTGGGCTTATATTTGCTGGCATTTAGAAGAATGAAGGGGCATGTCATTGAAAGTTATCGAATATTGAAAGACCTAAATAGAGTGGATGTGTTTCCAATAGCAGGTGAGTCTAAGACCAGAGGGCACAGCCTCAAAATAGAGGGTTGTCCATCTCAATAGAGATGAGAAGGAATTTCTTTAGCCAGAGGGTGGTAAATCTGTGGAATTTATTGCCACAGACAGCTGAGGCCAAGTCATTGCGTATATTAAAAATGGAGGTTGATAGGACTTTGGTTAGTCAAGGCTTGAAAGGTTACAGGGAGAAAGCAGAATGGGGTTCCGAGGGATAATTTGTCAGCCATGATGGAACAGTGCAGAGTCAATCAGCCAAGTGGCCTAATTCAGCTCCCATGACTTAGTGGAGTGCAGGACCATTTCTCTGTAACATTATGTAACTTTCTACATTATTCCGCATTCTGTTATTGTTTTTCCATTATATTATTTTATTTACTCAGAACTGGCCCTTCCAGCCCAACAAGCCGCACCACCCAGCAACCCACCTACTTAACCCTAACCTAGTCATAGGACAAGTTACAACAACTAATCATCAATGTACTGATATGAAATGGTCTGTATGGATGGCTTGCAAAACAGAGATTGACACTAACTCACAACATGTGACTATAAAAATACAATAGAAAGGAAAGCTTCTGAACCCCCCCCCCCCCCCCCCCACTTACAAATCCTGATCAAAGTTCTTGGCCTGAAACATCAACTGTTTATTCCTCTCATATGGATTCTTATTCTGGTTTCTACCCCCTTCCTTTCCAGATTTAATGAAGGTTCTTGGCCTGAAACATCAATTGTTTATTCTCCTCCATAGACGCTACTTGACCTGCCGAGTTTCTCAAGCATTTTGTGTGTGTAACTCTGGATTTCCAGCATCTGCATCTGCAGAATACCATTCGCTGTTCTTGGTGAGCTTCCTATGGGGCAAGGAATGTCATTGTGCTCTGGTGTAAATGACAATAAACTGATCAGATCTGATGCATTAGAAGCTGAGATCCCTGGAACCCTGAACCACACAAGCACGTTTCAGAACTGGATGCTTAGTTCAAGCTTAAGTTAGGGTTTTTCTCTTTGGAGAAGAGGAGGATGAGAGGTGGCCTGATAGAGGTGATAAGAGGCATAGATCAAGTGGATAACCAGAGACCTACTCCCAGGCTAATATGAGCGGGCATCATTTTAAGGTGATTGTTCAGAGGCCGATGTGAGAGCACCCGTTAGGAGGGTGAACCCACAGAAAGCACCTGGCCCAGCCCTTACGATCTATGCTAATCAACTGGCTGGAGTGTTCACTGATATCTTAAAACGCTCGCTTCAGGAGCATGAGGTATCCACCTGCTTCAAGCAAATTTCAATCATACTGGTCTCCCAAGAAGAATGTGATAACCCGTCTCAATGACTATCGTCCAGCAGCACTTGTATGTATTATGAAGAAGTGCTTTGAGAGGCTGGTCATGAAACTTATCAACTCCTGACTGACAAGTGACTTAGATCCGCTCCCATTTGCCTACTGTCAAAACAGATCAACAGTACATGCCATTTTCATTGGTTCTTCACTCAAACCTGGAATAACTGGATAGTCAAGATGCATACATCAGGATGATCTTCATTGATTACAGCTTGGCATTCAACAGAATTATACACTCAAAACTTTTAGTCCTTGGCCTCAGAACCTCCTTGTGCAATTGGATCTTCTAATTCCTCATTTTGCAGACCCCAGTCAGTTCAGATTGGCAACATCTCATCCACAACCCCCATCAGCACAAGGCTGTATGCTTAGCCCCATGCTCTACACGCTTTATATTTAGAGTAAAACTCCAATGTCATGTTTAAGTTTGTTGACGGTTGTTGTTAGCCAGAGACTTTTTTCTCCCAAGGCAGAAATGGCTAATGTGGGGGGGAGGGGGGGGGGGTGGAGAATAATTTTAAGATGATTGGAGGAAAGTACAAGAGGGATGTCAGAGTTAAGACCTTTACACAGAGAGCAGTGAGTGCATGGAATACCCTGCAAGGGTGGTGGTAGAAACAGATATATTAGAAGACTCTTAGATAGGCACATGGAAGATAGAAAAAAAAAGAGGGCTATGTATGAGAGAAAGGTTAGATTGATCTTAGAATAGGCTAAGAGGTTGGCACAACTTTATGGGCTGAAGGACCTGTACTTACCCGCAATGTTCTATCTAGTCAAAGGCTCAAGATAACTTGAATGACTCTGGCTTATTGGTACTGAGATGTGGCACCACTTGTGAGCTGTGGCCAGGCCAATGGGAAACAAAGGAGAACATAAACCAGGAAGCAAATTGCCCAGGATTTACAGCCAGTTGGTGGAGGTCGCCAACCATCCTGAATGGTCACTTCCATCACCCATTCTCCACTCTTCCCCACCACTCCAACAATCAAGCACTGCTATTGGTCAGACCATCAACACGCAGGGTACCAACCTATTCAATAGAATGCTAAATCTGTCCGTGATTTACAGTCCCATGAGACACCATTACCAAGGGTCAACCTTATCAAAGTGTTTAAACCTATGAGAGGTACAGTTAAAAGATGGATAAGTAATTTCCCTAGTGTATGGGAGTCCGAGGCGGTGGGGGGTGCAGGTTTAGGGTGTGAGAAGGGAAGATTAAAAAAGGACCTGAGGGGCAACTTTTTCACACAGAAGGTGGTGAGTGTATGGAATGAGCTGCCAGAGGAAGTGGTAAAACAGCATCATTTAAGACCATAAGATAGAGGATCAGAATTAGGCCATTTGGCCCATTGAGTCTTCTCTGCCATTTTATCATGGCTGAACCATTTCCCTCTCAGCCCTGATCTCATGCCTTTTCCCCATAACCCTCAATGCCCTGACTAATCAAGAATCTATCAACCTCTGCCTTAAATATACCCAGTGACTTGGCCTGGTACATGGAGGGATAAGGGCTGAACGTAGGAAACTGGGACTAGATGGATGGAAATCATAAGATACAGGAGAATTAGTCTATTCAGCCCATCAAGTCTGCTCCGCCATTCAACCTTCTCTGATTCCCTTCTATCCCTATTCACCTGCCCTCTCTCCATGACCCTAACCCCCTTACCAATCAACAACCTATCAATCTCAGCCTTAAATACACCCAATGACTTGCCCTCTGAGGCAACAAATTACACAGATTCACCACCCTCTGGCTGAAGAAATTCCTCCTTATCTCAGTGCCTCTATTCTAAGAGTATGCTCTCTGGTCCTAGACTCTCCCACTACTGGAAGCATCCTCTCCACGTCCATTGTATCCAGACCATTCAGTGTTCATTGTTAGCCTTCAACAATATCGCGCCATCCTGAACTCCATCATGTACAGTGCCTTGGAAAAATAATCAGCCCTCACAACTATTTTCATATTTTACAATCTTATTTTCTAAATTTAAAATACATTGAAGTAGGATTTTTAAGCTAATCTACAAAACACTGTATCAGGTCAAATCAAAAGAACAAAATTCCAAAACCAGTTAACAACTTACTAAAAATTGTAAACCAAGATTGTGAAGCTGAAAAAGTATTCATTGCCTTTGTAATTACTATGGTAACTTTTCTCAATAGCAGTATATTACCTTACCTACTCACCTAATTTGTTGTTCTAGAAAATTGGAGCATCGCCTGTTTTCAATGAATTCTGTAAGATCTAACCCTATGGTAGATTTCAACACCAAAGAGCATTCACGACAAGTCAGGGAAATGATAGAGAAGCACAAATCTGAGGAAGGGTACAAGACCATCACAAAAAATCAGGCCACCTTTCTAAACTTAGTCGCTGGCAAGGCACTTGCAAGGGAGGCTGCTGTGAAGTCAACAATCACTAACTCTGCTGCAGTAGTCAGTGGCTGAAAGTGGAGATGAAGTTCATGGCTCCACAATCTCTTAATGCCTTACAGAAAAAAGATGTCAAGGAAGAAGCCCTGGCTGGAAAATAAAGCATATCCTTGCCCGTAAAGACTGTGCAGAGCTTCACTTAGAAGGTCATGGGGTTGGATGAGACTAAAGTGGATTTTTTTGGCCTCAACACTAAGCGGCAGGTGTGGCGTAAATCTAATGCTGCAGGTATGCCCAGTAACACCATTCCTACTGTAAGGTATGGTGGAAGTATCATCCTATGGGAGCTACACACACAAAATGCCACAGCAACTCAGCAGACTAGGCAGAAGTTGATGTTTTGAGCCAAGACAATCACACTAGGGGATGCTTTTCAGTAGCAGGGACTAGAAATCTGGTCAGGATTGATGGGAAGACGAATGTTGATAAATACAGAGAGCTCCTAAATAAAAACCTGCTGGCCTCTGCCAGAAAGCTTAGACTAGGAAGGAATTTTGTCAGGACAACAACCCAAAGCACACTGCCAGAGCAACTATAGAATGGCTTCAAATGAAGAAAACTGATGTCCTTGAGTAACCCAGTCAGAATCCTGACCTTAACTCTGCGCTAAAATGTCAAGATTGCTATCCACTGCCACTTCCCAACGAACCTGGCACAGCTTGAACAATTTTGCAAAGAGGAATGGGCAAAGCTACTAGAGACTAATCCAGAAAGATTACTGGCTGTAATAGCTGCGAGAGGCGGTTCAACTAAATACTGAGCAAAGGGGGATGAATACTTTTGAACAGCTGACATTTCAGGTTTTGATTTCTTTAGTTTTTCATGCTTTACAATTTAAAGTTTTTTGGACTCCCCTGTAAAAAGAGGAGCATGTGATTCACAAGTAAAAATTCTCAGTTAAATTGATCAAAGCCCCTGGCTGTAATAGTCATTTATGTGAACACAGGGTTGGGGGCAGAATACTTTTACAAGGCACTGTATACATCACTGTATACAACTCAGTTATTTTTCTTGCAGGCATACTTAAAATACAACAAGAAAATAAATAATAATAAATAACCAATAGAGAACATGAGATGAAGAGTATTTGTAATGAAATGTAAGACACCATTATGAGAATGGTGTTATTAATTCAGAGAGACAGTATAGAAGAGATGATGCCTGGAGTTGGGGGTCTGGTCTGAATAGACCATGACTTTATTCCCTTTGAGAGGTAAACTGACAGAGGTATAGAAGATCATGAGGCATATAGACAGAGTGAGGGTCTTTTCCTCAGGGAGAGGGTGCTATAACAGAAGGGCAAAAGTTTCAGATCAGAGGCAAGAGATTTTAAATTACCTCTTCATGCAAACGGTGTTGTGTACTGTTTCATAAATAATAAGGCAACCATGTTTGAAAAACATTTCAATAAGTACATGGATGGAAAGCATTTACAGGACTAATGGGTCAAACACAAGATAGGACTATCCCACCAAACAACATGGTCGACAGGGCTATGGGTCAAACACAAGATAGAACTATCGCACCGAACAACATGGTCGACAGGGCTATGGGTCAAACAGCAGAAAATGGGACCATCCCACCAGGCAACACAGTTGAGAGAGCTATGGGTCAAACAGCAGAAAATGGGACCATCCCACCAGGCAACACAGTTGAGAGGGCTATGGGTCAAACAGCAGAAAATGGGACCATCCCACTGGGCAACATAGTTGAGGGGGCTATGGGTCAAACATAGGATGATAGGACTATCCCACCAAACAACATGGTCAAGACAGAGATGGACAAAATGCATGGGGACCATCTCACTGGACACCATTCCTACTGTAGAGTATGGCTGAGGTAGCATCATGTTCTGAGGATGCTTTTCAGCAGCAGAGACTGGAAATCTGGTCAGGATTGATGGCTAAATTGCTAAATACAGAGAGACCTTGGATAAAAACATGCTAGTCTCTGCCAGGAAGCTTAAACTGGACAACGACCCAAAACATGCTGCCAGAGCAACCATGGAGCAGCTTCAAATGAAGAACATTGATGTCCTCAAGTGGCATCGGTCAGAATCCTGACCTGAACTCAATCGAACATTTCTGGCAAAACCTCAAGATTGCTGTCCATCATTACTCTCCAACTACCTGGCACAGCTTGAGCAATTCTGCGAGAAAAGGGCAAATCTTGCTCCATCGATCTGTACAAAGCTAATAGAGAATTAAACAAAAATACTACTGGCAGTAATGGCTGTGAGAGGTGGTTCAATGAAGTACTGAGCAAAGGGGGATAAACACTTCGGAACTGCCGACATTTCAGGTTTTGAATTTTTAGTTTTCATGCTTTATAAATTCCTCTGTTTTTTTTTTGGGCTGACTGTGAATAAAGGAGCATGTGATTCACAAATAAAAATACTCAGTTAAATGGATCAAAATCCCTGGTTGTGATACTCATTAATGTGTATAAAGAGTTGTGGGCTGAATATTTTCACAAGGCACTGCATATGTCACCATATACAATCCTGAGATTGATTTTCTTGCTGACATTCTCAATAAATCCAATAACTATTATAGAATCAATGAACGACTCGTGGAGGGCCTTCTTCCATGCAATATGGCTCTAAAAGAGAACTCTTTCCAAAGTTAAACTCAAGAGAGAGAAGGGTGAGAGGTAAAGACTTATGCTCCCCTCTTCCATCTACAAACCAATGAATATCTAAATATGGGATAAGACTTCACTTCAGCTGTAGAAAAGCACTACATTGGCAGAAGACAATTTTAAATGCACTTAAGACAAGGCAGAGTCGCAATACTTTCCAAGTAAGCGCAAAGGCAAATGTGCTACTCCACTGCGGCGAAATGCAGAACACATACGGAACCACGCAAGTCAACAAAATTTGCAAGATAATGTAACTCATCTTTGTCCTCAAGAGGACATGTCCTTACTGATGCTTTGTGACAGAAAGCCATTCCTAGGTGGCAATGCTGATAGATTCAAATCTCAATTACTGACACATTAGACAGTCTCAATTTGAAAACTTAACACACAAAAATGCAAAGCAACTCACCACTGGGAACCAAACAGGAATGTTGCAAGAGCTATTTTGAGGAGAGATACCCAACTGGCCCATCAGTCCAATGGGACATGGACTGGGCTCTCCATGCTGACCCACCAATACCTCGTGTTAAAGACGGGAAGAAAATCTGTGTGCAGGAAACACACTGCTGGGGAAGAGGCAGAGAAGACATCCAGGTAATGTGATATGGGGAAAAGTGGGGCAGAGAGGCGGTGATCAGGAGTCTCAGTGCGTGGTGGAGAGGCAGCGCACAGAAATTGCAGTAGGGGAAGAGAGGTGGTGCGCTGGATTTGCAACGCGGGACAGAGCAGAGAGATGATGTGCCTGATCTGTAGCATAGGACAGAGAGAAGGCATGCAGGAATAAGAGCTCCAGGTGGGGAGACGGTGCGCCAGATTTGTAGCAAAGGATGGAGATGTGGCATGCAGGAAATGCAATGAGAGCAGAGAGTGCAAGAATGACAGATAAGAGGCAGTAGTTACAACATGAGCATGTAAGAGGGTGAAATTGTGCAGGAAATGCAAATGGATAAAAAATGCAAAACATACAGGAGATGAATTGGTGGGGGTGAGGGAGTAGCAAAGACATGCCAGAAACATAGTAGAGCATTCACAATGTGCCAGAGATGCAAAAGGGGACAGAAAAATGCTAGAGCAGTGGGTCAGAAATGTATTGGGGTGAGAAAAGAATGACCCAATGTACAAGGAATGGCACTGCCCAGGGCAGGGGCAGCAGGGACCTCATTACCAGCCACACCATTCCCGATCTCATTCACAGCTTTATCCTTTGAATTCTTATTACTCCTGACGTCAGTCATCGATCCCGCAACCACCATCTCAACTCTGCATGTAACCACTGTGCCACTCAGTCATATTCCAGCCCACCCCACCCCACACCGCTACATGGGGTGTAGCAGCAGTGTGTTTGGGGGAGGGGGGAGGGAGAGGGAGGGGGAGAGAAGATTTTTTATTTTGCCCCCCCTTATACCCTATTATTTTCCCCCTCCACCCTCTCACTGGGGGAAGAGGATGGGATTTCATAGGAACCCCTCTCTCACTGGGGGGGGGGGGGGAAGGATTAGATTCTGGAGGGACACTCTCTCACTAATTTTCCAGGTGCTATTCCCCAAATTTACCCTCTGCATCCTAGTATCAGAATCTAGGCCCTTGGTGTTAACATAGAACATTGCTTCCCCACAGACCATTCAGTCCAAATTATTGTGCTACTCTACTCAAATTATTATAACCTACTCTAAGATCATTCTAACCCTTCCCTCTTATATAGCCCTCCAGTTTTCTATCATCCATTTATAAGTTCCTTAAATGTCCCTAATAAATGTCCTCTGCTACCACCACTGGCAGTGTGTTCCACTCTCCCATCATTGTGCTAGAAACTTATCTCTGATGAACCCCCCACCATATTTTCCTCCAATCACCGAAATACTATGCTCTTTCGTATTAGCCTTGGGAAAAAGTCTCTGACTGTTCAACTGATCTATTATCTTAGACCATAAGACCATAAAACCATAAGGTACAGGAGCAGAATTAGGCCATTTGGCCCATCGAGTCTGCTCTAACATTTCATCATGGCTGATCCATTTTTCCTGTCAGCCCCAATCTCCTGCCTTCTCTCTGTATCCCTTCATACCCTGACCAATCAATAATCTATCAACCTCTGCCTTAAATACATCCAATGACTTGGCCTCCACAGCTGCCTGTGGCAATGAATTCCACAGATTCACTATCCTCCAGCTAAAGAAGTCTCATCTCCATTCTGAGACTGTGTCCTTTGGCCTTAGACTCCCCCATCATAGGAAACATCCTCTCCACATCCACCCAATCAAGGCCTTTCAACATTCAACAGGTTTCAATAAGGTCACTCCACACTCTTCTGAATTCCAGTGAATACAGGCCCAGAGCCATCAAATGGTCTTCATATGACAAGCAGTGTCATCCTGGAATCACTTATGTGAACAACAACACATACAAAATGCTGGTAGAACACAGCAGGCTAGGCAGCATCTATAGGAGAAGTACTGTCGACGTTTCGGGCCGAGACCCTTCGTCAGGACCAACCGAAAGGAAAGATAGTAAGAGATTTGAAAGAGTGGGGGGAGGGGGAAATGTGCCGACAGTACTTCTCCTATAGATGCTGCCTAGCCTGCTGTGTTCTACCAGCATTTTGTGTGTGTTGTTGTTTGAATTTCCAGCATCTGCATATTTCCTCGTGTTTGCACTTATGTGAATCTCCTTTGAACCCACTCCAGCTTCAGCACACCCTTCCTTAGATAAGGAGCCCAAAACTGCTCAAATACACTGAGTGAGACCTCATCAGTGCTTTAGAAAACATGAACATTACATTCTTGTTTTTATATTCTAGTCCCTTCAAAATGAATGCTCACATCGCATTTGCCTTCCTCACCAGACTCAACCTGCAAATTAACCTTTAGGGAATCTTGTACAAGGACTCCCAAATCCCTTTGCATCTCAGATTTTTGTATTCCCTCTCCATTTAGAAAATATTCAACCCTTTCATTTCTTCTAATAAAGTGTGCGACGATACACTGCCCAGCACTGTATTCCATCTGCAACTTTTCCCATTCTCTGAATCTGTCCACCTGTAGCCTCACTATTTCCTCAAATGCCCCTCAAATCTTCATATCATCTCAACTCACTTTTTATTGTCATTTTGGCCATAACTGCTGGTACTGTACACAGTAAAAACGAGACAATGTTTTTCAGGACCATGGTGCTACATGAAACAGTATAAAAACCAGATTGAACTACGTAAAAACACAGAAAAAAAAAGTACACTAGACTACAGACCTACCCAGGATTGCATAAAGTGCACAAAACAGTGCAGGCATTACAATAAATAATAAACAAGACAATAGGCACAGTAAGTTGGTGTCAGTCCAGGCTCTGGGCAGCAAAGCTCTGCAGCAAAGCCATCAACTCTATTACCCAAATCATTGACATAGAACATAAAAACAATCAGTCACAATACAGACCGCTGTGGAACACCAGTAGTCACCAGCAGCCAACCAGAAAAGGCTCCCTTTATTCCCACCCTTTGCCTCGTGCCAACCAACCACTGCTTTATCCATGCTACAATCTTTCCTATAATACCACGGGCTCATAGCTTGCTTAGCAGCCTCACGTGTGGCACCTTGTCAAAGGCCTTCTGAAAACCCAAGAACACAACATCCACAGATTCTCCTTTGTCTATCCTGCTTGTTACTTCTTCAAAGAATTCCAACAGATTTGTCAGGCGAGATTTTCCCTTGACGAAACCATGTTGACTACGGCCTATTCTATCATGTGCCTCCAAGTACCCTCAAACCACATCCTCAACAATCGACTCCAACATCTTCCCAACCTCTGAGTTCAGGCTAACTGGCCTATGATTTCCTTTCTTCTGCCTCTCTCCGTTCTTGAAGAGTGGAGGACATCTTGTACACCTCTTTCAACTCATCCTCCTCACTCTCGGTCCCAGTGCACCAGTTTATTTCCAATTGAAGGTCCAGAATATTCTCCTCCCCTCTATCTGCCAGTCCTGCTTCTCTGTCCCAAGTATCCTCAAATCGGCTCTTGTCTGTAACCAAGCCGTGGTACACACAGTCTCTCTGATATTATTCGCACTCACAGCCTGTGTTCTCACGTCCTCTCTGCCCACCCCCTCCCCATACCAGGATGGGAATAGGTTTAATAAGTTGTGAAATTTGTTGCTTCAACCACCTCCGGCCCTCTCTCACTGGAATATCACCCACACTCCAGTCCCAACATTGCCAGCCCTAAGCAGTGCCTGAATCGCATCCTTTCCACGCTGGTGGGAACAATTCTCCACTATAGTATCACTGAACTATAAATAACAGTGAATTCCCCATTTTCAATACCAGTCTCAAACCTCTCCATCTACCTCTTTCACCCTTGCTCTCACTCCTTGTTGCCCCTCAAACATCACACCCCATTCCCCTCTCGTACCTTACCAACGCCGTTGCTAATAAGATCATGGACCATAAGACAAGCTGTCTGTGAGCCTGGCAGTACATGCTCTCAAGTGTTAGTATGTTCTGCACAGTGGGAGAGGGGAAAAGAGGGAATATCTGAGGTGGAAAGGGTCATGAGTTGTGTTGGCTGCTTTCCCAAGGCAGAGGGAAGTGTAGATGAGTCCAGAGAGGGAAGGCTGGTTTGCAGGAGCCTGGGCTGTGTCCAGAACTTAGGCAGCACACTATTACCATGCCAGTGATCCACATTCAAGTCATAAAACATGGGAGCAGAATCAGCTATTTGGTCCTGAGAGTTTGTTCTGCCATTCCATCATAGCTGATTTAATATCTCTCTGAACCCCATTCTCCTTGTATCTCTCCATGACTTGACCAATCAAGAACCTATCAACCCCCGCTTTAAATATACTCAATGACTTACTTGGCCTCTAAAGCCGTCTGTGGCAATGAATTCCACAGATTCACCACCCTCTGGATAAAGAAATTCCTCCTCATCTCTGTTCTGGAGGGGCATCCTACTATTCTGAGGCTGTGCTTTCCGATGCTCAACTCCCCAAAATAGGAAATATCCTCTCCACATCCACCTTATCCAAAATCTATCCCAGTACAACCCGTGCTCAGCAGGGATGGCTGGATCTTCAGATCATACAGTTCTCTCTGCTTCGTGTTTTGAGGGTTCCCATCCTCCCTGTCCAAAGTTTCTCTCCTGAGCTCACCTTGGTGCCTCCCAATCCACTGCTCCTTGCCCTTTGCCTCATCTCAGCAGGACAGAACAGACACTTCTGTGCTGGGACACAACCAGCTGGGACTGAGTGTTTTAGCTCCCAACACCACTCTGATAGACAAGAAAACAGCAGGAGCAGACACCCAACGTGATTTTGGCCAAGCTGACTGTGGTCCATCTGCTATTCTGTAGCAGATCCCCACTGAATCAGGTTTAAAATCACAGGCATATGTCATCAAAATGTATTGATTTGGAGCAGTACATAATAATAAAAAACTATAAATATATGTTAAAAGATAAATTAAATAGATAATGCAAAATAGTAGTATTTTGGGTGACAGGGAGGCAATACATCTCTACTAAACGAGGTACAAGGTGCTCCTCCCCTCCAAGAGCCTGCAGGTCACCCTCGGGAAATGTGTAAGGTATAGCACCTGCTTAACCCTTCCTTCCCCCCCCCCCCCCCCACACCCAATCAGGGTCATAGAAAGCCACGTGAGCAGATGGTCGTATGGACAGCTGGTACACATCAAGTCCTGGTTATGCCACCGATGCCAGGCAGACAATCTCTGAAGAGTATTGATAACAGCTGGGGTCACCTGTCTTGTAAAGACACTGGCCTAGAAGGAGGAAATGGCAAACCACTTCTGTAGAATGATTTGCCAAGAACAATCGTGGTCATGGATGGACCATGATCCCCACGTCATATGACATGGCATGTGACAAACGAATGAGTGGGACAAAAGAGCAAAAAATGAAAAAAATAATGAGGTAGTGTCCACAGGTTCATTCTCCATTCAGAAATAGGAAGAGATGTTTATTACCAATTTTTCTATATCCCCTGATTGATCCAGTCTTCAAAATTCCTTAGAGTAGCATACTTGGAGATTCATCTCTCTCTGTGAGAAGTCCCACCTCAGTTATAAATGACTGCGTCCTAATCTTGTAACTAGTCTCCCACCTCCACTGCAGGACAAGCTCAACCCAGAAAAGTGTGAAGAGATTCACTTTGGAGGGTTGTATTTGAAGGCAGAGCACAGGGTTAATGGCAGGATTCTTAGCAGTGTGGAGGAATTGAGGGATCCTGGGGTCCAAGCCCATAGAACCCGCAAAGTTGCTGTGCAAGTTGACACATGGTGCAGAAGACGTACAGTACGTTGGCCTTCATTGGTCAATGGAACTGAGTTTATCTATTGCGATTTAGCACAGAACGGGCCCTTCTGGACCTTCGAGCCACGCCGCCCAGGAACCCATGACTTAACACTAGCCTAATCAGGGAACAATTTACAATGACCAATTAACCTACCAACTGGTACGTCTTTAGACTGTGGGAGAAAGCCAGAGCACCCGGAGGAAACCATGCAGTCACAGGGAAAACATACAAATGCCTTAATGACAACAGTGGGAATTGAACCTGGGTCGCCAATAGACCAAACTTGGGAGCACTGTGTTCAGTTTTGGTTGCCTCATTACAGGAAGGCCATGGAAGCTTTAGAATAGGCACAGACGATATTTATCATGATGCTGCATGGATTGGACAGCATGTTTTAGGTTGAGCAATCTCAGGACTTTCTCTTTGGAGCAAAGATGGATGATTTGATAGAGATGTTCAAGATGATGAGAGTGGGACTTCTCAAAGGGTGATGAATGTCCAATTTTGCTACCCTACGGAGATGTGAAGACTGAATCACAAACAGAGAATATAAACATCTTCCCATTTCTGAACGGACAATGAACCGATGGATGCGACCTCAATATTTTCTTCATTTTTTGCTATCTTTTTCCATTCGCTAGTTCATTACGTGCTGTGTTGTATGACATAGGCCATAATGGTCCACCTATGACCACGACTGTTCTTTGAAAATTATTCTACAGAAGTGTTTTGCTATTTCCTTCTTCTGGGTAGTGTTTTCACAAGATGAGGGAACCCAGCATCAATACTCTTCAGAGATTGTCTGCCCAGCATCAGTAGTCGCATAAGCAGGACTTACGAACAGCCAGAGACATTTTCCCAGGGCGCACATGGCTGCCGGAAGGGGTCATAATTTTAGGGGGATTGGAGGAAAGTATGGGGGAAAAGTATTGGAGAGAAGCATGTCAGAGGTAACATTTTTAAAGTGACTGGTGGGTATTTGGAATGATATTGTAAGAATACAATTTTCTAATATCAATATTTTTAAGATAATTAAAAAATCTTACAGAGGGTGGTGAGTGCATGGAATGCGCTGTCAGTGTTAGTGGTAGAGGTAGATACATCTGAGGCACTTAAGAAATTATTACGTAGGCACTACGATGATGTACAAGCAAAGGCTGACTTGATCTTAGAGCAGGTTAAAAGGTCGGCACCATATTGTGGGCTGAATGGCCTGCTTGGTGATGTAATGTTAGATGTTCTTATGGAAACATCTTGATGTCTAACCCTATAATCAGTATGGTCTCTGTACGAACATGCCTCACTCCTTCACTATCGCTGAGCATTATGTCCCCGCAGTCTACATTTGCCATCCACTACTCTCAATATGTACCCCCACCCATTCTTGAGCGTGATACCCCAGCACCCCCTCCGAACATTTATAACTAGCACCACCACCGCCGTTCATTCTTTGCTTGTACACCACCTCGCCCTCTTGCACTAGATTTTTGCCGAGCCAGTCGGATCTGGGCTACGGGAATGCCCACATCATTCTCCCAGTTAAAAAAAAACACACCTGTGTCATTTCCTCTGTCTCTACGTCACAACACCCACATCACTGTGCAACTTGGTAATAACCCCATTTGATCCCGGTTTCCGTGTGCTTGCATCGGGAAGTCATCCCAATCCCGAAATCTCCACAGTACCAAGCACACAGCCCATCCCCTGATACATGTGATTGCCCACTGAATGTGGGTGTCATCACCCTTCAAACCGCCATGTATAGGAATGGGATTAACCCCCTCTCTATCCATGAGCATTAAAGCTATCTATCCAAACCAACCACCTCACCCTCCTTTCAGCACAATTTTATGGATATTTCTGCTGCCCAATATAGCACCCACACTACCCCAACATTTAAATCCAGTACCACACCCTCTCAAGCCCTGAACAATATACCACATCCCAAACTCCTCAATTTTTCCTCCCTTGCTTCAATGGGCTGCCAGATTCTTTGGTTTCCCCCGCCTCAGAAACCTGCCAGATCCCGGCAATCAACCAACCTCTCTATCCCAGTATGTATCACCCTCTCTCCATCCCTGAGCATCCTAGCGTGGCTTCTGACCAACGATAGCTGGACCTCGCAGTTGCCACCCCATTCAGCCCCCGGCTGGATCTTAATGAAGTAGATCCCACATCCACCTCGCTCTCCCTCTCCGTATATATATCCCTCAACAACCCTCCCCTTCTGTCCTTAAGCGTGCTCATCGGCTTGTATTGCTAACACCAGGAACAGCCAGGCCTTGGGGATGCTGTCTATCCCACTCATTATTCCCAGTACCATATCTTCTTTACCCAAGTGGTTATTGACTTCTCTATTCCACTGTGATCTGGAGATACCCTCTCCCCTCTGTCCCAGAACATCCTTCCTACCACAGTGAGTATTCCTAGTACCAACATCCCTCTCTATTCCAGTACACACCCCTGGTATCACCCCTTCTCCATCCTCAGTACTACCATCTCTCTCTTCAACTACAATTCCAGGTACCTTCCCCTCTCAATGCTGGTACAACACCCTCTCTCCCCTTCCCCCAACTCCTCCTTACTCCCTCCCAGCAATTCCAGGAGTCAAAACCACCAAGCACAGTCCGCAGTTCCTCCCCTTCTCTATCCCAGTTCACACTCACAGTACCACCACCTCTCTATCCAAGAAAACACTCCTGATACCACAGTCTTCCCATCCCAGAACACACTCCAAGTACAAATACCTCTCCATTCTAGTACCACTTGCCGGAACACGAACCTTGTATCACCCCCTTCCGTATTCCAGGACACATTTCCGTTACCACCCCCCTCCATCTCAGAGCACACTCATGGTTGTGACCCCTCACCCTCCCTCTCAGAACACACAGGCCATACCACCCCTCTCTCTATTCCAGAGCACACTCCCAGTACCAGCCCCATCTTTATTTCAGAACACTCTCCTGGTATCATTCCCTCTCCATCCTAGAACACACCACCAGTACCACCCCTTCTCTAGTCCGGAACACATTCCCGATACGAACCCCTCCCTATCCCAGAACACAATCCCTGTACCATCCCTCTCCATTTCAGAACAGATTCCTGATATCACCCTTATCCATTCCACAACATACTCCTGGTACCACACTCTCTCTATGCCAGAACACACTCCATCCAGGTAGCATCACCTCTCCATTTCAGAACAGATTCCTGATATCACCCTTATCCATTCCACAACATACTCCTGGTACCACACTCTCTCTATGCCAGAACACACTCCATCCAGGTAGCATCACCTCTCCATTTCAGAGCTGATTCCTGACACCACCCTTATCTATTCCAGAACACACTCCAGGTACCACTACCTCTCCATCCCGGAACACAAGCCCTGTAACACCCCCTCTCCATTTCAGAATGGATTCCCGATACACCCTTATCTATTCCACAACACACTCCAGGTACCACTACCTCTCCATCCCGGAACACAAGCTCTGTAACACCCCCTCTCCATTTCAGAATGGATTCCCGATACCACCCTTATCTATTCCACAACACACTCCTGGCACCACACTATCTCCGTGCCAGAACACACTCCAGGTAGCACCACCTCTCCATCCCGGAACACACTCCCAGTGCCACCGCCCCTCCCCCATTGCTCCCCACTTGACTCACCAGGGGCGGCCTGATCTTGCAGATGCCGCTGCGCTCGGCCACCGGCCGGATCTTGGCGATGTAGCCGAGTGGGTCGGCGAACTCCTCCCAGCTCGGCTCGAACACCGGGCACTCGGGCGGCGCCACGAACTCCTCGAACTCCGACATCTGGCGACCCCGTGGGGGCGGCTGGAGGTTGGGGGGGGGGGGTCCACGCGAGGGGGAGGGGAGCTTACGTCACGGGCGCGGGTACGCGCACAGTGGGGTGGGTAGGAGGGAGGGGGTCACTCCGGGGTCATCAGCCGCCGCTCCGGCCGCGGCATCCGTCGGAGTCCGCCCCCTCCCCCGCACGTCGTTCGCTCGGCCGGTAAGGCGGGGCCCCTTCCTCACCTCCGGTTCCGTTGGCGGTGGGTTTGACTCCCGGGGTTGCGGGGGATGAGGGCGAGGAGAAGTCGGGAGGGAGGAGGAGAGAGAGAGGGGTTAACTCTACCGACTGCCACCCGCCGGATCCCGGCTCGGGGCTTCGTTCGGGCTCGGCGGCCGATGGCGGCCGCTCCGCGTCTGCTCACACTCGCAATCCCTCCGCCCGGGCCAGTCGGTCGGCCGGCACGCAAGCGTGCGTCAGCCGCCTCCGCCGACGCCAAAGAGTGCCCGTTTGGGACCTCCTCTTTCCGTAATTACGTATGAAAACCACAAAAAAGTTGCCTGGATGACTTAACTGTTCAATTTTAATATTTTCCGATTTGCATTTGTAATACAATATACGTAGTATGTAAAGATCTACGTTTTCCAATTCAAAGTCAAAGTAAGTTTGTGATTAAACTACATACATGTCGCCATAGACTACTTGAGATTCATTTTCTTGCATGGATTTTCATTATAATAAAGAAATTCAACAGAATTTATGAAAAACTATACATCATAATCAAAGACTGTCAAACAACCAATGTGCAAATAAATGAGCTACACTGAATGTATGTGTCGTAGAGTCCTTGAAAGTGAGTCTGTAGGTTGTGGAATCAGTTCAGTTTTGGAGTGAGTGAAGTTCTCCACCTTTAGGTTTAGGAGCCTGATGGTTGAGGTGTAATGACTGTTCCTGAACCTGGTGGTGTAGGACCTCCTGCCCGATGGAGAGCATGGCCTGGTTGGTGGGGTCCTTCATGACAGATGTTGCTTTCTTGTGCAGCACTCCTTGTGAATGTACTCGGAGGTGGGGAGGGCTTTGACCTGATGGGCTGGGCCGTGTCCAACACTTTCTCTAGGCGTTGGTGTTTCCATACCAGGCCGTGATGCAACCAGTGAGGATACTCACTCCATTGTGCATCAAGAGAAGTTTGCCAGTTTCAGATGGCGTGCCAGATCTACGCAAACCTCTAAGAATGTGGGTGCGCTGTCGTGCCTTCTTTTTGATTCCATACGCATCCAGTCAACGTGCTCTCCAGCACACATCGATAGAAGTTCGTCAAAGTTGACTGGCTGCATCTCAGCCTGGGTTTTGCCTGTGCTATATGCATGTGGTTACAGGTGGAATGGACTCAATGAATCATTTTGGAAAAATCATAAATATCGCGCAATTACAAGTTGCATCTCCATATGGTGTGGGAGCAGTCAAGCGTCAGACCAGAAGTCCCCACAGAAGACCGTGAGAACAACCAAGAGGATCATAAGTGTCTCCCTACCATCCTTGGGGGACAGTTATCAAGAGTGCTGCCTACAGAAGGCCCTTAGTATAATCGAAGATCCCACCCACTCATCCAGTGTCCTCTTTGACTTTCCACCATCAGGAAGGAGACTCCGATGCATAAAAACATGAACAGCCAGGATGGGAAACAGTTTCCTCCCTCCAGGCCGTTAGGATTCTGAACTCACACCCCATCGATTTCTAAGTGTCATTGATCAATCTGTTCCATACCTTACAACATTTAATATCAGCAACACACACAAAATGCTGGTGGAACGCAGCAGGCCAGGCAGCATCTATAGGAGAAGCACTGTCAACGTTTCAAGCCGAGACCCTTTGTCAGGACTAACTGAAAGGAAAGATAGTAAGAGATTTGAAAGTAGGAAGGGGAAGGGGAAATCTGAAATGATAGGAGAAGAATGGAGGGGGTGGGGTGAAGCTGAGAGCTGGAAAAGTGATTGGCTAAAGGGCTACGGAGCTGGAGCCGTCTCCAGACATGGAGACAGAAAGATCAAGAAAGGGGAGGGAGGTGTTGGAAATAGCTTGTTGACTTCATTAACTTTGCCTCCAACTTTCACCCTGGCCTCAAATTTACCTGGTTCATTTCCAACACCTCCCTCCCTTTTCTTGATCTTTCTGTTTCCATCTCTGGAGACGGCCTATCTACTGATGTCTACTATAAGCCTACTGACTCTCACAGCTACCTGGACTATTTCTCTTCCCACCCTGTCTCTTGCAAAAATGCCATCTCCTTCTCACAATTCCTTCGTCTGCGCTGCATCTGCTATCAGCATAAGGCTTTTCATTCCAGGACGAAGGAGATGTCTTCCTTTTTTAAACAAAGGGGCTTCCCTTCCTCCACCATCAAATCTGCTCTCAAACGCATCTCTCCCATTTCATGCACATCTACCATCACCCCATCCGCCTGCCACCCCACTTGGGATAGGGTTCCCCTTGTCCTCACCTACCACCCCACCAGCCTCCGGGGTCCAACGTATAATTCTCCGTAACTTCTACCACCTCCAACGGGATCCCACTACCAAGCACATCTTTCCCTCCCCCTCTTCCTGCTTCCCGCAACTCGCTTGTCCATTCGTCTCCCCCCCATCCCTTCCCACCGATCTCCCTCCTGGCACTTACCCTTGTAAGTGAAACAAGTGTTACACCTGCCCTTGCACTTCCTCCCTCACCACCATTCAGGACCCCAGATAGCCCTTCCAGGTGAGGCGACACTTCACCTGTGAGTCGGCTGGTGTGGTATACTGTGTCCGGTGCTCCCGGTGTGGCCTTTTATATATTGGTGAGACCCAACTTAGACTGGGAGACAGTTTCGCTATACACCTACGCTCTGTCCACCAGAGAAAGCAGGATCTCCCAGTGGCCACACATTTTAATTCCACGTCCCATTCCCATTCTGATATGTCTATCCATGGCCTCCTCTATTGTCAAGATGAAGCCACACTCAGGTTGGAGGAACAACACCTTATATTCCGTCTGGGTAGCCTCCAACCTGATGGCATGAACATTGATTTCTCTAACTTCCGATAATGCCCCTCCTCCCCTTCTTACCCTATTCCTGATTTATTTATTTCTCCCCCCTCCTTTTTTTCTCTCTCTGCCCATCATTCTTTGCCTGTTCTTCATCTCCCTCTGGTGCTCCCCTCCCCACTTCTTTCTCCCTTGGCCTCCTGTCCCATGCTCCTTTCCCTTCTCCAGCTCTGTATCCCTTTTGCCAATTACCTCCCCAGCTCTTAGCTTCACCCCACTCTCTCCTGTCTTCTCCTATCATTTCGGATTTCCCTCCCCCACTTTCAAATCTCTTACTATCTTTTCTTTCAGTTAGTCCTGACGAAGGGTCTTGGCCCGAAACGTTGACAGTGCTTCTCCTTATAGATGCCTGGCCTGCTGCGTTCCACCAGCTTTTTGTGTGTGTTGCTTGAATTTCTAGCATCTGCAGATTTCCTTGTGTTAACATTTAATATTAATGCACTTTAGTTTGTTATTTATGTCAGATTCATCTGTAGATTTTATCCTTACCTTCATTAGTTATTGTACATCATGTGTACTACTGGGCTTTACACCCTGGTTCGGAGAAATGTTGTCGTGTTTCTATATACATGATATGAGTATATACATATATATGTAGTTAAATGACAATGAACTTGACTTAACATTTCTCATGTATTTTGGAATTCTCTCCCCTGGAGAGTGTGCCTCTAGATCCTTGGATGTATTTAAAGTGAAGACATTTAATGGCCAATAGTGCCTCTACTTCCTTATGAGTTTGCAAAGATTTGGCATGACATCCAAAACTTTGACAAACTTCTATAGATGTATGGTGGAGAGTATATTGATTGGCTGCAGCTATGGAAACACCACTGCCCTTGAACGGAAAATCCTACAAAGAGTAGTGGATACGGCCCAGACCATCACAGGTTCAGCCCTCCTCACCATTGAGCAAATTTACACAAAGTGCTGTCGCAGAAAAGCAGAATCCTTCGTCAGGGACCCCCACTGCCCATGCTCTCCTCTCACTGCTGTCATCAGAAAGAAGGTACAGGAGCCTCAGGTACTCACACCACCAGGTTCGGGAACAGTTACTAACTCTCAACCATCAGGCTGTTGAATCAGAGTGCATAATTTCACTCAACTTCACTTGCGCCATTGCTGAACTATTTCCACAACCAATGGACTAATTTTCAAGGATTCTCCATCTTCTGAAATCAATATTTATTGCTTATTTATTCTTTATCTATTTCCACACTCTTTTGCAGACTGGTTGTCTGCCCTGTTGGTGTGGTCTGTCATTGATTCAGTTATATTTATGAGATTTATTGAGTATGCCTGCAAGAAAATGAATCTCCGGATTGCATATGGTGACATATTTGTTTTGTGATAATAAATTTAGTTTGAGCTTTGAACTTGATTGCTTATTCTCCTCCCTGGATGCTCTCTGACTTGCTGAGTTCCTCCAGCATTTTGTGCCTGTTACTCAAGATTTCCAGCGTCTGCAGCACCTCTTGTATTTGTAACAGATAACTTTTGAAAGACTGGGGAGCTGACACAGAGGTAGAGCTGAGGTCTGGGGCAGATTGGCCTGTGGTGAGGCAGGGGCCCAGTCCTGCTCCTGCTTCCTTACGTTTAGGAGCAGGGAAGGTTGGGAAAGTTTCGAGCCAAGACCCTTCAGCAGGACCAGAGAGAAAAAGTTGAGCAGATTTAAAAGGTGGGGGGAGGGAGGAGAAACACAGGGGATTGGTGAAACTAGGAGGGCAAGGGGTGAAGTAAAGAGCTGGGAAGTTGGTGAAAGAGATACAGGGCTGGAGAAGGGGGAGTCTGATAGGTGAGGACAGAAGGCCGTGGAAGAAAGAAAAGGGGGAGGAGCATCAGAGGAAGGTGATGGGCAGGCAAGGAGACAAGGTGAGAGAGGGAAAAGGAGATGGGGAATGATGAAGGACGGTGGGGGGCATTATAAGAAGTTTGAGAAATCAGTGTTCGTGCCACCAGGTTGGAGGCTACCCAGATAGAATATACAGTAAGGTCTTGTTCCTCCAACCTGATTGTAGCCTCATCGCAACAGTAGAAGAGGCCATGGATTGACATATTGGAATGGGAATAGGAAATGGAATTAAAATGGGTGGCCTCTAGGAGATCGGTGAAGCAGTCTCCCAATCTACATTGGATCTCACTGATATACCGGAGCCCACACTTGGAGCATCAGACCCTGTATATGACCCCAACAGACTCACAGGCGAAGTGACGCCTCACCTGGAAGGACTGCTTGGGGCCCTGAATGCCATCATGGAACCCTTTCAAAGAAAACATCAAATATCCAATGCATGGAAAAAAGACCAACTTGCGCAAACAGTTAAAAGCAAGTGAATAACACACTGAATACCTACTGTCCGCTATGCCGCTGGCGTTTTAGGCAACAATGAAGGCCCTCCATCTCTGGCAGTGTTCAGGACTTCCTACATTGTGTCAGTAGCTCAGTTTCCACTACTGTCGGTCATGCAAGTCCAAGGTAGAGTCTCGGGAATACCCTCTCACACAGATGTAAAAGGATTCTTCATTGCTGTTCCCATAATAATTTGGTTTTACCAGTCAGGGTTGAGCTAAACCCCTGAACCTGGACTGATGGACCACTCTTGGCTTGGCCTCTAACCTTTGACCTGTTTGGCATGGGTACCCTACCAAGAGCCAAAGCATAAAGCCCTGACTCTAGTCAACGTAGCTCTCTGGGTCATCGAGGCATGCAAGCCTCCAGACCCTACAACGAGGCTGTGGTCCTCTTGGAGGAACACACAGAATATTATGCACACAACGCAGGAAGAACTCAGCAGGTCAGGCAGTATCCATGAGAAAAGAGTAGCCAACATTTCGGGCCGAGACCCTTCATCAGGAATGGTTTTCCACCTGGCGCCTCTAGGCCCTACACCCTCCCCTATCTCTATTACTGGGCTTCGGCCCTCTCTTCCCCCCCATTCCTGATGAAGGGTCTCGGCCCGAAACACGCAGTTGGTAAGTCGTTTCGAGACTAGTTTATTCAAACTTCGCGTTGCTGGCATTTAATCCCTAGTGCCCGCCCTCTCCAGGCGGAAATAACATCAGAGGTGCATTACCGAAGTCTCTCCCCGCGCGCTGGCTATTTGTGAGCTGGTTCGCTTGCGCAGAAAGTGGGTCGCCACATAACCCCCCTCCCAGAACCGGCGATACACCCCCCAATGTCCACAGTCTGGATCAGCCTCTGTTTGGGAGGTCTGCCTCTGCGCCGCGGTGCCTGAACCTCGACCGGCTGCGCCAAGTCCACATGGGCTGGTTTGAGTCGGTCCACCGTGAAAACCTCCTCTTTTCCCCCAATATCCAGAACGTACGTGGACCCATTGTTGTTGATCACCTTGAACCTCATACGGCTGCTGTAGCGGTGCCCAGTGTCTGCCACTTCATACAAACACAAACTTACAGTTCTGCAGGTCTTTGGGTACATGGGTCGGGGTCTGTCCGTACTGTGAAGTTGGTATGGGGGCCAGGTTGCCGAGCCTCTCGCGTAGCCTGTCCAGGACTGCTGTGGGTTCTTCCTCTTGCCCCCTTGGGGCTGGTATGAACTCTCCCGGGACGGCCAGGGGTGCGCTGTACACTAACTCGGCCGACGAGGCGTGCAGATCCTCTTTGGGCGCTGTGCAAATTCCAAGCAGGACCCAGGGAAGCTCGTCCACCCAGTTATATCCTCGCAGGCGGGCCATGAGAGCCGACTTCAAGTGATGATGGAAGCGTTCCACTAGTCCGTTCGACTGTGGGTGGTAGGCAGTAGTGTGGTGTAGCTGCGTTCCCAACAGGCTGGCCACAGCCGACCACAGGCTGGAGGTGAACTGGGCACCTCTGTCGGAGGTAATGTGGGCCAGTACCCCGAAGCGTGCTACCCAGGTTGCAATCAGTGCTCGGGAGCAGGAATCGACAGATGTATCGTTGAGCGGGACCGCCTCTGGCCACCTCGTGAACCAGTCTACCATAGTTAGGAGGTACTGGTAGGGGGCCCACGATATCCACATGAATGTAGTCGAACTGCTGCGGCGGGGCTTTAGTGTGCCGCTGCACCTTGGCTGTTTGGCACTGCGCGCACGTTCTGGCCCATTCACTGACCTGCTTGCGAAGTCCGTGCCATGCAAACTTGCTGGAGACCAGTCGGACGGTTGTCCTGATAGATGGGTGTGCCAAACTGTGTATGGAGTTGAAAACTCGCTGCCTCCAGGCTGCAGGTTGGCCGGTAGCCACGTCGCACAGGAGGGTCCTCTCACCTGGGCCTACGAGAAAGTCCTGCAGCTGCAAACTCAAGACTGCAGTCCTGTAGCTGGGCATCTCGTCGTCTGCCTGCTGCGCCTCCGCCAGTGCTGCATAGTCCACCCCCAGAGACAGGGCCTGGACAGCTGGTCTGGAGTGTGCGTCCGCCACGACGTTGTCCTTTCCCGAGACATGCTGGATGTCCGTCGTGTACTCGGAGATGTAGGACAGATGTCGCTGCTGGCAAGCCGACCAGGGATCGGACACCTTCGTGAACGCGAAGGTCAACGGTTTGTGGTCCGTGAACACGGTGAACGGCCTGCCTTCCAAGAAGTACCTGAAATGCCGGATTGCCAGATACAGTGCTGACAGCTCCCAGTTGAAAGCACTGTACTTGAGTTCGGGTGGTTGTAGGTGCTTGCTGAAGAATACCAGGGGTTGCTAGCGCCCCTCGATGAGCTGCTGCAGCACCCCACCAACTGCTGTGTCGGATACGTCCACCGTGAGTGCAGTCGAAACGTCCGTTCTGGGGTGCACCAGCATCGCGGCATCTGCCAAGGCTTCCTTGGCTTTAATGAAAGTGGCCGCGGCCTCCTCGTCCCAAGTAATGTCCTTGCCTTTACCCGACATCAGGGTGTACAAAGGGCGCAAGATACGGGCTGCTGAGGGGAGGAAATGGTGGTAGAAGTTCACCATACCAACGAACTCCTGTAGGCCTTTGACCGTGTTGGGCCGGGCAAAGTGGCGGATCGCGTCTACCTTGGCGGGCAGAAGTGTTGCCCCATCTTTGGTAATCCTGTGGCCCAGGAAGTCGATGGTGACCAGGAGACCGAACAGGCATTTCGCTGGGTTGATCGTGAGGCCGAAATCACTCAGGCGGGAGTAGAGCTGGCGGAGGTGGGACAGATGCTCCTGGCGACTACTGCTGGCTATAAGGATGTCGTCCAAATAGGTGAACGCAAAGTCCAGGTCGCGTTCCACCGCATCCATTAGCCACTGGAATGTCTGTGCGGCATTCTTCAGGCCGAACGGCATTCGGAGGAACTCGAACAGGCCGAATGGGGTGATGAGTGCTGTTTTGGGGATGTCTTCAGGGTGCACCGGGATTTGATGGTATCCCAGGATGAGGTCTACTTTGGAAAATATTCTTGCCCCGTGCAGGTTTGCTGCAAAGTCCTGTATGTGTGGCACGGGGTAGCGGTCTGGAGTTGTAGCCTCATTCAGTCTGCAGTAGTCGCCGCATTGTCTCCAACCCCCGGCTGCTTTGGGCACAATGTGCAGGGGGGAGGCCCATGGGCTGTCGGACCTCCGTACGATCCCCAATTCCTCCATCCTTTTGAACTCCTCCTTCGCCAAGCGGAGATTTTCCGGGGGGAACCTTCGTGCGCGGGTGTGGAGGGGTGGCCCCTGGGTCGGAATATGGTGCTGTACCCCGTGTCTGGGCATGGCTGCTGTGAACTGCGGTGCCAGAATCGATGGAAAATCCGCCAGGATTCTGGTGAATTTGTTGTCCGACAGCGTGATGGAGTCCAGGTATGGGGCCGGCAACTTGGCTTCACCCAGGGAGAACGTCTGGAAAGTCTCGGCATGTACCAGTCTTTTCCCTTGCACGTTGACCAGCAGGCTGTGAGCTCGCAAGAAGTCAGCCCCCAGGAGTGGTTGGGCCACCGCGGCCAGTGTGAAGTCCCCCGTGAACCAGCTGGTGCCGAACTGCAGCTGTACTGTGTGGGTGCCGTAGGTCCGTATCGTGCTGCCGTTTGTGGCCCTCAGGGTGGGTCCTGGCTTCCTGTTGTGGGTGTCGTACCCTGTCGGGGGCAAGACGCTGATCTCCGCTCTGGTGTCGACCAAGAAGCAGCGTCCCGACTGTTTGTCCCAGACGTACAAGAGGCTGTCCTGGTGGCCAGCCGCCATAGTCATTAGCGGCAGCTGGCCCTGGCCCTTGCAGGGTGGGCGACAACGGCGGGTTTTTGTGCCCCACCGCTGGTGGTAGAAACACCACTGTTCACTGGCCTCCTCACTCCTGCCTCTGTGTTGTGTGCGCCTCCCTACCAGGCCTGATCTGGTCCGTTGTTGGGCGCGTGGCCTGGTAATCTGACCAACGGACGCCACGCTCTACCTCTTGGCTTTCCACAGCACGTCTGCCTGGGCCACCACCTTCCGGGGGTCGCTGAAATCTGCGTTGGCCAGCAGCAGATGTATGTCCTCGGGCAGTCGCTCTAGGAACGCTTGCTCAAACATGAGGCAGGGCTTGTGTCCGTCAGCCAGGGCCAGCATCTCGTTCATCAATGCTGATGGCAGTCTGTCTTCCAAACCGTCCAGGTGAAGCCAGGGCCAGCTGCCACTAATGACTATGGCGGCCGGCCACCAGGACAGCCTCTTGTGCGTCTGGGACAACCAGTCAGGACGCCGCTTCTTGGTCGACACCGGAGCGACCCGTGAGACCCCCGTGAGAGGCCAAAGGTCCCAATGAGCAGCGCTTTGAATGCTTCATATTTGCCTTCTTCCAGGGGCAACTGTATGAAATCCGCAACCTGGGCGGCCGTCTCCTGGTCAAGGGCGCTCACCATGTGGTAGTAACGCGTGGAATCAGAGGATATCTGCCGAATCTGGAACTGGGCTTCTGCTTGGCTAAACCACACGCGTGGTCGCAGCGTCCAGAAAGTCAGCAGTTTTAGCGAAACTGCGTGAACAGATGAAGAGTCGGTTATCTTTGGTCCAAATCCCGTTTGGACCATCGGGGTCACCAATGTAGCGATGTGCTACACACAGCGCTGAAATAACGACACGCAGTCGGTAAGTCGTTTCGAGACTAGTTTATTCAAACTTCGCGGCGCTGGCATTTAAATCCCGAGCGCCCGCCCTCTCCGGGCGGAAATGACGTCAGAGGAGCATAACCAAAGTAATGCTTTGTGAGCCGGTTCGCCTGCGCAGAAAGTGGGTCGCCACAAGACGCGTGTTAGGAGACTCCGGGGTCACAACAATGGGGATAAGTGGGTCGCCACAAACCTATCTATCTCTGCCTTAAATGCACTCGGTGGACATTTGGACACTGTGGACTCTGTGGACATTGTGAACATCGTGGACATGCTGTGTACACCCTGGACATTGTGGACACAATGGACATTGTGGACACTGTGGACATGCTGTGGACATTGTAGACACTGTGGATACTGTGGACATTGTAGCCATTGTCGATAGTATGCACATGCTGTGGACACGATGGAAATGCTGTGAACACCGTGGCCATTCAATGGACACGAGGAAGCAATGGAGAATGAACATGCTATGCACTCTGTGGTAATGCTCTGGACATTGTGAACATTATCTATACAGTATGGACATGCAGTGGACATTGTGAACTTCATGGACATTATGGACTTGGTGGATACTGTGGACACTGTTGAGATTGTGGACACTGGAGATTTTGGACATTATGGACACTGGATATCATGGACACTGTAGCCATTGTCGATAGTATGCACATGCTGTGGACACGATGGAAATGCTGTGAACACCGTGGCCATGCAATGGACACAATGAAGCAATGGAGAATGTACATGCTATGCACTCTGTGGTAAAGCTCTGGACATTGTGAACATTATCTATACAGTATGGGCATGCACTGGAAATTGTGGACATGCTGAATGTCGTTCACGTGTTCAATCAAAATTGTGGACATTGTAGAAATGTTGTGGACATTGTGGACATGCTGTGGACATTGTGGACAAGGTGGACAATGTGGACACTGTGGATTCTGTGGAAATTTTAGACATTGTGGACACTGTGTACATTGAGGACATTCTGTGGACACTGTAGACCAGGGGTGTCAAACTCATTTTAGGTCACGGGCCGGATTGAGCAAAATGCAGCTTCATGCGGGCCGGATCAGTCGGACGTGTGCGAAAGCAGCTTTCGTTGCCTCCGTTTTTTCAGCCTGCTCTCATGTGTCTCAGTCTCTGCTATAACTACAAAGTGTTTCACTTTACAAATTCCATTTCTTATGAAGAAGACTGCTGAGCAAGACTGCTGAATAAACACTAAAAACCCTGAAAACCTGGTACCTGAATAAACTTAGCATTAGCCATATCATACGCTATAGGCGCTTCTATTACTGGGGCCAGCTTTAATAGTAATGAGATATTATCTCGCGGGCCAAAGATAATTCCACCGTGGGCCGGATTTGGCCCGCGGGCCTTGAGTTTGACATATATGCTGTAGACATTGTGGACATTCTGTGGACACTGTGAACATTGTGGACGTTGTGGACACTGTGAACATTGTGGACGTTGTGGACACTGGACATTGTGGACACCGTGGACACTGTGTACACTGTGGACATTGTGAAAATTGTGGACATTTGGGACATTGTGGACACTGTATTTTGTAGACACTGGACACTGTAGACATTGTGGACATTCTGTGGACACTGAACATTGTGGACGTTGTGGACACTGGACATTGTGGACACTGTACACTGTGGACATTGTGAAAATTGTGGACATTTGGGACATTGTGGACACTGTATTTTGTAGACACTGGACACTGTGGACATTGTGGACACTGTAGACATTGTGGACATTCTGTGGACACTGTGAACATTGTGGACACTGTGGGCATTGTGGACACACTGGACATTCTGGACACCGTGGACACTGTGGACATTGTAGACACTGTAGACATTCTGGACATTGTGGACATTGTCGACATTTGAGACATTGTGGACGTTGTGGACATTGTGGATACTGTGGACATTGTGTACATTGATGACACTCTCTACACTGTGGACATTGTGGACATGGTTGATACTGTGGACATTTTGGACATTGTAGACACTGTGGACAATGTGGACATTATGTATACTGTGGATACAGTGGTCATTGTGGACATGCTGTGGACATTGTGGATAATGTGGACACTGTGGGCATTGTGGTTATTGTGGACACTGTGGACATTGTGGACAATATGAACATTTAGGACACTGGACATTGGGTACACTGTGGACACTGGACAATGTGGACATTGTGGACATTATGAACATTTAGGACACTGTGGACATTGGGTACACTGTGGTTATTGTGGACACTGTGGACATTGTGGACAATGTGAACATTTAGGACACTGGACATTGGGTACACTGTGGACACTGGACAATGTGGACATTGTGGACATTATAAACATTTAGGACACTGTGGACATTGGGTACACTGTGGACATTGTGGACAATGTGGACATTGTGGACATTATGTATACTGTGGATACAGTGGACATTGTGGACATGCTGTGGACATTGTGGACACTGTGGATATTGTGGACATGCTGTGGACACTGTGGACAATGTGGACATTATGGATACTGTGGACACTGTGGATATTGTGGACATGCTGTGGACACTGTGGACAATGTGGACATTGTGAAGATTTTGGACACTGTGGACATTGTGGACACTGTGGACATGCGGTGGACATTGTGGACATTGTGGACACTGTGGATACTGTGGAAATTTTGGACATTGTGGACATTGTGGACACTGTGGACATTCTGTGGACACTGAGAACATTGTGGACATTGTGGACATTCTGGACACTGTGGACATTTTGGACTCTGTGGACATTGTGGACCATGTGGATATGGTGTACCCTGTGGACATTGTGAATACTGTGGACATTGTGGACATTGTGAAGATTTTGGACACTGTGGACATTGTGGACACTGTGAACATGCTGTGGACATTGTGGACTCTGTGGAGAATGTGGGCATTGTGGACACTGTGGAAACTGTGGACATTGTGAACATAGTGGAAATAATATGCACATTGTGGACACTGGACATTGGACACTGTGGACATTGTATACAGTGTGGACATTGTGGACACTGTGGAGATTGTGGACATTGTGGACATGCTGTGGACATTGTGGACACTGGAAACTGTGGACAATGTGGACATTATCGATACTGTGGATATAGTGGACATTGTGAACATTGTGGACATGCTGTGTACACTGTGGACATTGTGGACAATGTGGACACTGTGTACAATATGGACATTATGGATACTGTGGACATTGTGAACATTGTGGACATGCTGTGGATATTGTGGACATTGTGGATAATGTGGACACTGTGGGCATTATAGATATTGTGGAAATACTGTGGACTTGGTGGATACTGTGGACACTGTTGAGATTGTGGACACTGTGGAGATTTTGGACATTATGGGCACTGTAGCCATTGTCGATAGTATGCACATGCTGTGGACACGATGGAAATGCTGTGAACACCGTGGCCATTCAATGGACACGAGGAAGCAATTGAGAATGAACATGCTATGCACTCTGTGGTAATGCTCTGGACATTGTGAGCATTATCTATGCAGAATGGGCATGCAGTGGACATTGTGGACATGCTGAATGTCGTTCACGTGTTCAATGAAAATTGTGGACATTGTGGACATGTTGCGGACACAGTGGACATGGTGGGCATTGTGGATGCTCTGAACACTGTGGACAATGTGGACATTATTGATACAGTTGAAACTGTGGACATTGTGAACATCGTGGACATGCTGTGGACATTGTGGACACTGTGTAGAATGTGGGCTTTGTGGACACTGTGGACACTATAGATACTGTGGAAACTGTGGACATTGTGAACATCGTGGAAATACTGTGCACATTGTGGACATTGTGGATAATGTGGACACTGTGGACATTGTGGTAATTGTGGACATTGTGGACACTGAGGACATTGTGAACTTCATGGACATTATGGACTTGGTGGATACTGTGGACACTGTTGAGATTGTGGACACTGTGGAGATTTTGGACATTATGGGCACTGTAGCCATTGTCGATAGTATGCACATGCTGTGGACACGATGGAAATGCTGTGAACACCGTGGCCATTCAATGGACATGAGGAAGCAATGGAGAATGAACATGCTATGCACTCTGTGGTAATGCTCTGGACATTGTGAGCATTATCTATGCAGAATGGGCATGCAGTGGACATTGTGGACATGCTGAATGTCGTTCACGTGTTCAATGAAAATTGTGGACATTGTGGACATGTTGCGGACACAGTGGACATGGTGGGCATTGTGGATGCACTGCACACTGTGGACAATGTGGACATTATTGATACAGTTGAAACTGTGGACATTGTGAACATCGTGAACATGCTATGGACTGTGGATAATGTGGACACTGTGGGCATTGTGGTCACTGTGGACATGCTGTGGACATTGTGGACATTGTGGATATTGTTGACACTGTGGACATTCTGGACATTGTGGCCACTGTGAACACAGTGGATGCTGAGGACATTGTGGATATTGTGGACACTGTGGACACTGTGGATATTGTGGACATGCTGCGGACATTGTGGACACTGTGGACAATCTGTACATTATGGATACTGTGGAAACAGTGGACATTGTGAACATTGTGGACATGCTGTGGACATTGTGAACACTGGAAACTGTGGACATTGTGGATAATGTGGACACCGTGGGCATTGTGGTCATTGTGGACATGCTGTGGACATTGTGGACACTGTGGACATTGTAGACACTGTAGACAGTGTGGACACTGTAGACATTCTGGACATTGTGCACATGCTGAATGTCGTTCACGTGTTCAATGAAAATTGTAGACATTGTGGACATATTGCGGACACAGTGGACATGGTTGGCATTGTGGATGCTGTGGACACTGTGGACAATGTGGACATTATTGATACAGTCGAAACTGTGGACATTGTGAACATCGTGGACATGCTGTGGACATTGTGGACATTGTGGATAATGTGGACACTGGGCATTGTGGTCACTGTGGACATTGTGGACATGCTGTGGACATTGTGGATATTGTTGACACTGTGGACATTTTGGACATTGTGGCCACTGTGAACACAGTGGACGCTGTGGACATTGTGGATATTGTGGACACTGTGGATATTGTGGACATGCTGTGGACATTGTGGACACAGTGGACAATCTGTACATTACGGATACTGTGGAGACAGTGGACATTGTGAACATTGTGGACATGCTGTGGACATTGTGAACACTGGAAACTGTGGGCACTGTGGACATTGTGGATAATGTGGACACCGTGGGCATTGTAGTCATTGTGGACATGCTGTGGACATTGTGGACACTGTGGACATTGTAGACACTGTAGACAGTGTGGACACTGTAGACATTCTGGACATTGTGCACATGCTGTGGACATTGTGGACACTGTGGTCACTGTAAACATTTGAGACATCGTGGATGTTGTGGAAATTGTGGATACTGTGGACATTGTGTACATTGATGACACTCTGTACACTGTGGACATTGTGGACATGGTTGAAACTGTGGACATTTTGGACTTTGTGGACACTGTGGACAATGTGGACAATGTGGTCATTATGTATACTGTGGATACAGTGGACATTGTGGACACTGTAGACAATCTGGACATTGTGGACATGCTGTGGACATTGTGGACATTGTGGACTCCATGGACACAGTGGATATTGTGGACATGCTGTGGACACTGTGGACAATGTGGACACTGTGGGAATTGTGGACATTGTGGACACTGTGGAAATTGTGGGCATTGTGGAGATTGTGAACATTTTAGACACTGTGGACATTGTGGACATGCTGTTGACACTGTGGATATTGTGGACACTGTGGACAGTGTGGACATGCTCTGGACTTTGTGGACATTGTGGACACTGTGGAAATTGTGGACATTGTGGACACTGTGGAACCCGTGGAAAGTGTGGACATTGTGGAGATTGTGGACATGCTGTGGACATTGTGGAGATTGTGAACATTTTGGACATTGTGGACAGTGTGGACACTGTGGAGATTGTGGACACGCTGTGGACATGTGGACATTGTGGACTCTGTGGACATGGTGGATACTGTTGACCCTGTGGACAATGTGGACATTGTGAACATGCTGTGGTCATTGTGGATATTGTGGACACTGTGGACACTGTGGATATTGTGGACATGCTGTGGACATTGTGGACACTGCGTACAATGTGGACATTATTGATACAGTCGCAACTGTGGACATTGTGGACATTGTGGATAATGTGGACTCTGTGGGCATTGAGGTCATTGTGGTCACTGTGGACATGCTGTGGTCATTCTGGACATTGTGGACATGCTGTTGACACTGTGGACATTGTGAACATGCTGTGGACATTGTGGACACCGTGGACACTGTATATATTGTGGACATGCTGTGGACATTGTGGATAATGTGGACTCTGTGGGCATTGAGGTCATTGTGGTCACTGTGGACATGCTATGGTCATTCTGGACATTGTGGACATGCTGTGGACATTGTGGATATTGTTGACACTGTGGACATTGTGGCCACTGTGGACACCGTGGACGCTGTGGACATTGTGGACATGCTGTGGATATTGTGGACACTGTGGACAATCTGTACATTATGGATACTGTGGAAACAGTGGACATTGTGGACATTGTGGACACTTGAAACTGTGGACACTGTGGACAATGTGGACATTGTGGACACTGGAAACTGGACATTATCGATACTGTGGATACAATGGACATGCTGTGGACATTGTGGACACTGTGGACATGCTGTGGACATTGTGGTCACTGTGCAGAATGTGGGCATTGTGGACACTGTTGACATTATAGATACAGTGGAAACTGTGGACATTGTGAACATAGTGGAAATAATGTGCACATTGTGGACACTGTGGACATTGTGGACATTGTATACAGTGTGGACATTGTGGACATTATGAACAGTTTGGACACTGGCTATTGTGTACACTGTGGACATCGTGGACATGCTGTGGACATTGTGGATAATGTGGACTCTGTGGGCATTGAGGTTATTGTGTTCACTGTGGACATGCTATGGTCATTCTGGACATTGTGGACATGCTGTGGACATTGTGGATATTGTTGACACTGTGGACATTGTGGCCACTGTGGACACCATGGACGCTGTGGACATTGTGGATATTGTGGACATGCTGTGGACATTGTGGATACTGTGGACAATCAGTACATTATGGATACTGTGGAAACAGTGGACATTGTGAACATTGTGGACATGCTGTGGACATTGTGGAGACTGGAAACTGTGGACATTGTGGACACTGGACAATCTGTACATTACGGATACTGTGGAAACAGTGGACATTGTGAACATTGTGGACATGCTGTGGACATTGTGGACACTGGAAACTGTGGACACTGTGGACATTGTGGATAATGTGGACACCGTGGGCATTGTGGTCATTGTGGACATTTGAGACATTGTGGACGTTGTGGACATTGTGGATACTGTGGACATTGTGGATTTTGTGGACACTGTGGACACTGTGGATATTGTGGACATGCTGCGGACATTGTGGACACTGTGGACAATCTGTACATTATGGATACTGTGGAAACATTGGACATTGTGAACATTGTGGACATGCTGTGGACATTGTGAACACTGGAAACTGTGGGCACTGTGGACATTGTGGATAATGTGGACACCGTGGGCATTGTAGTCATTGTGGACATGCTGTGGACATTGTGGACACTGTGGACATTGTAGACACTGTAGACAGTGTGGACACTGTAGACATTCTGGACATTGTGCACATGCTGTGGACATTGTGGACAATGTGGTCACTGTAAACATTTGAGACATCGTGGACGTTGTGGACATTGTGGATACTGTTGACATTGTGTACATTGATGACACTCTGTACACTGTGGACATTGTGGACATGGTTGAAACTGTGGACATTTTGGACTTTGTGGACACTGTGGACAATGTGGACAATGTGGACATTATGTATACTGTGGATACAGTGGACTTTGTGGACACTGTAGACAATCTGGACATTGTGGACATGCTGTGGACATTGTGGACATTGTGGACACTGTGGGAATTGTGGACATTGTGGACTGTGGAAATTGTGGGCATTGTGGAGATTGTGAACATTTTAGACACTGTGGACATTGTGGACATGCTGTTGACACTGTGGATATTGTGGACACTGTGGACAGTGTGGACATGCTCTGGACATTGTGGACATGCTGTGGACTTTGTGGACATTGTGGACACTGTGAACATTGTGGACACTGTGGAAATTGTGGACTTTGTGGACACTGTGGAACCCGTGGACATGCTGTGGACATTGTGGAGATTGTGAACATTTTGGACATTGTGGACAGTGTGGACACTGTGGACATTGTGGACTCTGTGGACACTGTGGACATGGTGGATACTGTTGACCCTGTGGACAATGTGGACATTGTGAACATGCTGTGGTCATTGTGGATATTGTGGACACCGTGGACACTGTGGATATTGTGGACATGCTGTGGACATTGTGGACACTGCGTACAATGTGGACATTATTGATACAGTCGCATCTGTGGACATTGTGGATAATGTGGACTCTGTGGGCATTGAGGTCATTGTGGTCACTGTGGACATGCTATGGTCATTCTGGACATTGTGGACATGCTGTGGACATTGTGGATATTGTTGACACTGTGGACATTGTGGCCACTGTGGACACCATGGACGCTGTGGACATTGTGGATATTGTGGACACCGTGGACACTGTGGATATTGTGGACATGCTGTGGACATTGTGGACACTGTGGACAATCTGTACATTACGGATACTGTGGAAACAGTGGACATTGTGAACATTATGGACATGCTGTGGACATTGTGAACACTGGAAACTGTGGGCACTGTGGACATTGTGGATAATGTGGACACCGTGGGCATTGTAGTCATTGTGGACATGCTGTGGACATTGTGGACACTGTGGACATTGTAGACACTGTAGACAGTGTGGACACTGTAGACATTCTGGACATTGTGCACATGCTGTGGACATTGTGGACACTGTGGTCACTGTAAACATTTGAGACATCGTGGACGTTGTGGACATTGATGACACTGTGGACATTGTGGACATCGTTGAAACTGTGGACATTTTGGACTTTGTGGACACTGTGGACAATGTGGACAATGTGGACATTATGTATACTGTGGATACAGTGGACATTGTGGACACTGTAGACAATCTGGACATTGTGGACATGCTGTGGACATTGTGGACATTGTGGACTCCATGGACACAGTGGATATTGTGGACATGCTGTGGACACTGTGGACAATGTGGACACTGTGGGAATTGTGGACATTGTGGACACTGTGGAAATTGTGGGCATTGTGGAGATTGTGAACATTTTAGACACTGTGGACATTGTGGACATGCTGTTGACACTGTGGATATTGTGGACACTGTGGACATTGTGGACAGTGTGGACACTGTGGAGATTGTGGACATGCTGTGGACATGTGGACATTGTGGACTCTGTGGACATGGTGGATACTGTTGACCCTGTGGACAATGTGGACATTGTGAACATGCTGTGGTCATTCTGGACATTGTGGACATGCTGTTGACACTGTGGACATTGTGAACATGCTGTGGACATTGTGGACACCGTGGACACTGTATATATTGTGGACATGCTATGGACATTGTGGATAATGTGGACTCTGTGGGCATTGAGGTCATTGTGGTCACTGTGGACATGCTATGGTCATTCTGGACATTGTGGACATGCTGTGGACATTGTGGATAATGTGGACTCTGTGGGCATTGAGGTCGTTGTGGTCACTGTGGACATGCTATGGTCATTCTGGACATTGTGGACATGCTGTGGACATTGTGGATATTGTTGACACTGTGGACATTGTGGCCACTGTGGACACCGTGGACGCTGTGGAAATTGTGGATATTGTGGACACCGTGGACACTGTGGATATTGTGGACATGCTGTGGATATTGTGGACACTGTGGACAATCTGTACATTATGGATACTGTGGAAACAGTGGACATTGTGGACACTTGAAACTGTGGACACTGTGGACAATGTGGACATTGTGGACACTGGAAACTGGACATTATCGATACTGTGGATACAATGGACATGCTGTGGACATTGTGGACACTGTGGACATGCTGTGGACATTGTGGTCACTGTGCAGAACGTGGGCATTGTGGACACTGTTGACATTATAGATACAGTGGAAACTGGACATTGTGAACATAGTGGAAATAATGTGCACATTGTGGACACTGTGGACATTGTGGACATTGTATACAGTGTGGACATTGTGGACATTATGAACAGTATGGACACTGGCTATTGTGTACACTGTGGACATTGTGGACATGCTGTGGACATTGTGGATAATGTGGACTCTGTGGGCATTGAGGTTATTGTGTTCACTGTGGACATGCTATGGTCATTCTGGACATTGTGGACATGCTGTGGACATTGTGGATATTGTTGACACTGTGGACATTGTGGCCACTGTGGACACCATGGACACTGTGGACATTGTGGATATTGTGGACACCGTGGACACTGTGGATATTGTGGACATGCTGTGGATATTGTGGATACTGTGGACAATCTGTACATTATGGATACTGTGGAAACAGTGGACATTGTGAACATTGTGGACATGCTGTGGACATTGTGGAGACTGGAAACTGTGGACATTGTGGACACTGGACAATCTGTACATTACGGATACTGTGGAAACAGTGGACTGTGATCATTGTGGACATGCTGTGGACATTGTGGACACTGGAAACTGTGGACACTGTGGACATTGTGGATAATGTGGACACCGTGGGCATTGTGGTCATTGTGGACATTTGAGACATTGTGGACGTTGTGGACATTGTGGATACTGTGGACATTGTGGATATTGTGGACACTGTGGACACTGTGGATATTGTGGACATGCTGTGGACATTGTGGACACTGGAAACTGTGGGCACTGTGGACATTGTGGATAATGTGGACACCGTGGGCATTGTAGTCATTGTGGACATGCTGTGGACATTGTGGACACTGTGGACATTGTAGACACTGTAGACAGTGTGGACACTGTAGACATTCTGGACATTGTGCACATGCTGTGGACATTGTGGACAATGTGGTCACTGTAAACATTTGAGACATCGTGGACGTTGTGGACATTGTGGATACTGTGGACATTGTGTACATTGATGACACTCTGTACACTGTGGACATTGTGGACATGGTTGAAACTGTGGACATTTTGGACTTTGTGGACACTGTGGACAATGTGGACATTATGTATACTGTGGATACAGCGGACTTTGTGGACACTGTAGACAATCTGGATATTGTGGACATGCTGTGGACATTGTGGACATTGTGGACACTGTGGGAATTGTGGACATTGTGGACTGTGGAAATTGTGGGCATTGTGGAGATTGTGAACATTTTAGACACTGTGGACATTGTGGACATGCTGTTGACACTGTGGATATTGTGAACACTGTGGACAGTGTGGACATGCTCTGGACATTGTGGACATGCTGTGGACTTTGTGGACATTGTGGACACTGTGAACATTGTGGACATTGTGGACATTGTGGACACTGTGGAACCCGTGGACATGCTGTGGACATTGTGGAAACCGTGGACACTGTATATATTGTGGACATGCTGTGGACGTTGTGGACACTGCGGACAATGTGGACATTATTGATACAGTCACAACTGTGAACATCGTGGACATGCTGTGGACATTGTGGATAATGTGGACTCTGTGGACATTGTGGCCACTGTGGAACCCGTGGACATGCTGTGGACATTGTGGAAACCGTGGACACTGTATATATTGTGGACATGCTGTGGACGTTGTGGACACTGCGGACAATGTGGACATTATTGATACAGTCACAACTGTGAACATCGTGGACATGCTGTGGACATTGTGGATAATGTGGACTCTGTGGACATTGTGGCCACTGTGGAAATTGTGGATATTGTGGACACCGTGGACACTGTGGATATTGTGGACATGCTGTGGATATTGTGGATACTGTGGACAATCTGTACATTATGGATACTGTGGAAACAGTGGACATTGTGAACATTGTGGACATGCTGTGGACATTGGAAACTGTGGACATTGTGGACACTGGACAATCTGTACATTACGGATACTGTGGAAACATTGGAAATTGTGAACATTGTGGACATGCTGTGGACATTGTGGACACTGGAAACTGTGAACACTGTGGACATTGTGGATAATGTGGACACCGTGGGCATTGTGGTCATTGTGGACATGCTGTGGACATTGTGGACACTGGACATTGTAGACACTGTAGACAGTGTGGACACTGTAGACATTCTGGACATTGTGGACACTGTGGTCACTGTGGACATTTGAGACATTGTGGACACTGTGGACATTGTGGACATGCTGTGGACATTGTGGACACTGTGGAAATTCTGTGGACACTGAGAACATTGTGGACATTGTGGGCATTGTGGACATTCTGGATATTGTGGACACTGTGGACACTGTGGATATTGTGGACATGCTGTGGACATTGTGGACACTGGAAACTGTGGGCACTGTGGACATTGTGGATAATGTGGACACCGTGGGCATTGTAGTCATTGTGGACATGCTGTGGACATTGTGGACACTGTGGACATTGTAGACACTGTAGACAGTGTGGACACTGTAGACATTCTGGACATTGTGCACATGCTGTGGACATTGTGGACAATGTGGTCACTGTAAACATTTGAGACATCGTGGACGTTGTGGACATTGTGGATACTGTTGACATTGTGTACATTGATGACACTCTGTACACTGTGGACATTGTGGACATGGTTGAAACTGTGGACATTTTGGACTTTGTGGACACTGTGGACAATGTGGACAATGTGGACATTATGTATACTGTGGATACAGTGGACTTTGTGGACACTGTAGACAATCTGGACATTGTGGACATGCTGTGGACATTGTGGACATTGTGGACACTGTGGGAATTGTGGACATTGTGGACTGTGGAAATTGTGGGCATTGTGGAGATTGTGAACATTTTAGACACTGTGGACATTGTGGACATGCTGTTGACACTGTGGATATTGTGGACACTGTGGACAGTGTGGACATGCTCTGGACATTGTGGACATGCTGTGGACTTTGTGGACATTGTGGACACTGTGGAACCCGTGGACATGCTGTGGACATTGTGGACATTGTGGACACTGTGGACATTGTGGACATGCTGTTGACACTGTGGATATTGTGGACACTGTGGACAGTGTGGACATGCTCTGGACATTGTGGACATGCTGTGGACTTTGTGGACATTGTGGACACTGTGAACATTGTGGACACTGTGGAAATTGTGGACTTTGTGGACACTGTGGAACCCGTGGACATGCTGTGGACATTGTGGAGATTGTGAACATTTTGGACATTGTGGACAGTGTGGACACTGTGTACATTGTGGACTCTGTGGACACTGTGGACATGGTGGATACTGTTGACCCTGTGGACAATGTGGACATTGTGAACATGCTGTGGTCATTGTGGATATTGTGGACACCGTGGACACTGTGGATATTGTGGACATGCTGTGGACATTGTGGACACTGCGTACAATGTGGACATTATTGATACAGTCGCATCTGTGGACATTGTGGATAATGTGGACTCTGTGGGCATTGAGGTCATTGTGGTCACTGTGGACATGCTATGGTCATTCTGGACATTGTGGACATGCTGTGGACATTGTGGATATTGTTGACACTGTGGACATTGTGGCCACTGTGGACACCATGGACGCTGTGGACATTGTGGATATTGTGGACACCGTGGACACTGTGGATATTGTGGACATGCTGTGGACATTGTGGACACTGTGGACAATCTGTACATTACGGATACTGTGGAAACAGTGGACATTGTGAACATTATGGACATGCTGTGGACATTGTGAACACTGGAAACTGTGGGCACTGTGGACATTGTGGATAATGTGGACACCGTGGGCATTGTAGTCATTGTGGACATGCTGTGGACATTGTGGACACTGTGGACATTGTAGACACTGTAGACAGTGTGGACACTGTAGACATTCTGGACATTGTGCACATGCTGTGGACATTGTGGACACTGTGGTCACTGTAAACATTTGAGACATCGTGGACGTTGTGGACATTGATGACACTGTGGACATTGTGGACATCGTTGAAACTGTGGACATTTTGGACTTTGTGGACACTGTGGACAATGTGGACAATGTGGACATTATGTATACTGTGGATACAGTGGACATTGTGGACACTGTAGACAATCTGGATATTGTGGACATGCTGTGGACATTGTGGACATTGTGGACTCCATGGACACAGTGGATATTGTGGACATGCTGTGGACACTGTGGACAATGTGGACACTGTGGGAATTGTGGACATTGTGGACACTGTGGAAATTGTGGGCATTGTGGAGATTGTGAACATTTTAGACACTGTGGACATTGTGGACATGCTGTTGACACTGTGGATATTGTGGACACTGTGGACATTGTGGACAGTGTGGACACTGTGGAGATTGTGGACATGCTGTGGACATGTGGACATTGTGGACTCTGTGGACATGGTGGATACTGTTGACCCTGTGGACAATGTGGACATTGTGAACATGCTGTGGTCATTCTGGACATTGTGGACATGCTGTTGACACTGTGGACATTGTGAACATGCTGTGGACATTGTGGACACCGTGGACACTGTATATATTGTGGACATGCTATGGACATTGTGGATAATGTGGACTCTGTGGGCATTGAGGTCATTGTGGTCACTGTGGACATGCTATGGTCATTCTGGACATTGTGGACATGCTGTGGACATTGTGGATAATGTGGACTCTGTGGGCATTGAGGTCGTTGTGGTCACTGTGGACATGCTATGGTCATTCTGGACATTGTGGACATGCTGTGGACATTGTGGATATTGTTGACACTGTGGACATTGTGGCCACTGTGGACACCGTGGACGCTGTGGAAATTGTGGATATTGTGGACACCGTGGACACTGTGGATATTGTGGACATGCTGTGGATATTGTGGACACTGTGGACAATCTGTACATTATGGATACTGTGGAAACAGTGGACATTGTGGACACTTGAAACTGTGGACACTGTGGACAATGTGGACATTGTGGACACTGGAAACTGGACATTATCGATACTGTGGATACAATGGACATGCTGTGGACATTGTGGACACTGTGGACATGCTGTGGACATTGTGGTCACTGTGCAGAACGTGGGCATTGTGGACACTGTTGACATTATAGATACAGTGGAAACTGGACATTGTGAACATAGTGGAAATAATGTGCACATTGTGGACACTGTGGACATTGTGGACATTGTATACAGTGTGGACATTGTGGACATTATGAACAGTATGGACACTGGCTATTGTGTACACTGTGGACATTGTGGACATGCTGTGGACATTGTGGATAATGTGGACTCTGTGGGCATTGAGGTTATTGTGTTCACTGTGGACATGCTATGGTCATTCTGGACATTGTGGACATGCTGTGGACATTGTGGATATTGTTGACACTGTGGACATTGTGGCCACTGTGGACACCATGGACACTGTGGACATTGTGGATATTGTGGACACCGTGGACACTGTGGATATTGTGGACATGCTGTGGATATTGTGGATACTGTGGACAATCTGTACATTATGGATACTGTGGAAACAGTGGACATTGTGAACATTGTGGACATGCTGTGGACATTGTGGAGACTGGAAACTGTGGACACTGTGGACATTGTGGATAATGTGGACACCGTGGGCATTGTGGTCATTGTGGACATTTGAGACATTGTGGACGTTGTGGACATTGTGGATACTGTGGACATTGTGGATATTGTGGACACTGTGGACACTGTGGATATTGTGGACATGCTGTGGACATTGTGGACACTGGAAACTGTGGGCACTGTGGACATTGTGGATAATGTGGACACCGTGGGCATTGTAGTCATTGTGGACATGCTGTGGACATTGTGGACACTGTGGACATTGTAGACACTGTAGACAGTGTGGACACTGTAGACATTCTGGACATTGTGCACATGCTGTGGACATTGTGGACAATGTGGTCACTGTAAACATTTGAGACATCGTGGACGTTGTGGACATTGTGGATACTGTGGACATTGTGTACATTGATGACACTCTGTACACTGTGGACATTGTGGACATGGTTGAAACTGTGGACATTTTGGACTTTGTGGACACTGTGGACAATGTGGACATTATGTATACTGTGGATACAGCGGACTTTGTGGACACTGTAGACAATCTGGATATTGTGGACATGCTGTGGACATTGTGGACATTGTGGACACTGTGGGAATTGTGGACATTGTGGACTGTGGAAATTGTGGGCATTGTGGAGATTGTGAACATTTTAGACACTGTGGACATTGTGGACATGCTGTTGACACTGTGGATATTGTGGACACTGTGGACAGTGTGGACATGCTCTGGACATTGTGGACATGCTGTGGACTTTGTGGACATTGTGGACACTGTGAACATTGTGGACATTGTGGACATTGTGGACACTGTGGAACCCGTGGACATGCTGTGGACATTGTGGAAACCGTGGACACTGTATATATTGTGGACATGCTGTGGACGTTGTGGACACTGCGGACAATGTGGACATTATTGATACAGTCACAACTGTGAACATCGTGGACATGCTGTGGACATTGTGGATAATGTGGACTCTGTGGACATTGTGGCCACTGTGGAACCCGTGGACATGCTGTGGACATTGTGGAAACCGTGGACACTGTATATATTGTGGACATGCTGTGGACGTTGTGGACACTGCGGACAATGTGGACATTATTGATACAGTCACAACTGTGAACATCGTGGACATGCTGTGGACATTGTGGATAATGTGGACTCTGTGGACATTGTGGCCACTGTGGAAATTGTGGATATTGTGGACACCGTGGACACTGTGGATATTGTGGACATGCTGTGGATATTGTGGATACTGTGGACAATCTGTACATTATGGATACTGTGGAAACAGTGGACATTGTGAACATTGTGGACATGCTGTGGACATTGGAAACTGTGGACATTGTGGACACTGGACAATCTGTACATTACGGATACTGTGGAAACATTGGAAATTGTGAACATTGTGGACATGATGTGGACATTGTGGACACTGGAAACTGTGAACACTGTGGACATTGTGGATAATGTGGACACCGTGGGCATTGTGGTCATTGTGGACATGCTGTGGACATTGTGGACACTGGACATTGTAGACACTGTAGACAGTGTGGACACTGTAGACATTCTGGACATTGTGGACACTGTGGTCACTGTGGACATTTGAGACATTGTGGACACTGTGGACATTGTGGACATGCTGTGGACATTGTGGACACTGTGGAAATTCTGTGGACACTGAGAACATTGTGGACATTGTGGGCATTGTGGACATTCTGGACACTGTGGACATTTTGGACCATGTGGATATGGTGTACCCTGTGGACATTGTGAATACTGTGGAGATGGTGGACATTGTGATCTTTCGGACACTTTGGACATTTTGGACAATGTGGAGATTGTGGACAATGTGGACATTGTGAACATGCTGTGGACATTGTGAAAGTTGTGGACATGCTGTGGACATTGTGGACACTGTGGAAATTAAGGACATTGTGGTCACTGTGGAAACTGTGGACACTGTGGACATTGTGGGCATTGTGGACAGTGTGGAGATTGTGGACATGCTGTGGACATTGTGGATACTGTGTAGAATGTGGGCGTTGTGGAGAATGTGGACATTATCGATACTGTGGAATTTGAGGACATTGTGAACATTGTGGACATGCTGTGGATATTATGGACATTGTGGATAATGTGGACACTGTGGAAATTGTGGACATTGTAGACACTATGGACACTGGACATTGTGGACACTGTGCAGATTGTGGACATGCTGTGGACTTTGTGGACACTGTGGAACCTGTGGGCAGTGTGGACATTGTGGAGATTGTGGACATGCTGTGGACATTGCGGAGATTGTGAACATTTTGGACATTGTGGACACAGTGGACATGGTGAATTCTGTGGACCCTGTGGACAATGTGGACATTGTGGATATGCTGTGCACATGCTGTGGACATTGTGGACACTGTGTAGAATGTGGGCATTGTGGAGAATGTGGACATTATCGATACTGTGGAATTTGAGGACATTGTGAACATTGTGGACATGCTGTGGATATTATGGACATTGTGGATAATGTGGACACTGTGGAAATTGTGGACATTGTAGACACTATGGACACTGTGGACATTGTGGACACTGTGCAGATTGTGGACATGCTGTGGACATTGTAGAGATTGTGAACATTTTGGACACTGTGGACACTGTCTTCATTGTGAACATTGTGGACATGCTGTTGACACTGTGGATATTGTAGACACTGTGGACACTGTGGACATTGTGGCACTGTGCAGATTGTGGACATGCTGTGGACATTGTAGAGATTGTGAGCATTTTGGACACAGTGGACACTTTCTTCATTGTAAACATTGTGGACACTGTGGACATTCTGGACAGGCTGTTGACACTGTGGATATTGTGGACACTGTGGACAGTGAGGACATGCTGTGGACATTGTGGACATGCTGTCGACTTTGTGGACATTGTGGACACTGTGAAAACTGTGGACATTATTGATACTGTGGATACAGTGGACATTGTGAACATCGTGGACATGCTGTGGACATTGTGGATAATGTGGACACTGTGGGCATTGTGGTCATTGTGGTCACTGGACATGCTGTGGTCATTCTGGACATTGTGGACATGCTGTTGACACTGTGGACATTGTGAACATGCTGTGGACATTGTGGACACCGTGGACACTGTATATATTGTGGACATGCTGTGGACGTTGTGGACACTGCGGACAATGTGGACATTATTGATACAGTCACAACTGTGAACATCGTGGACATGCTGTGGACATTGTGGATAATGTGGACTCTGTGGACATTGTGGCCACTGTGGAAATTGTGGATATTGTGGACACCGTGGACACTGTGGATATTGTGGACATGCTGTGGATATTGTGGATACTGTGGACAATCTGTACATTATGGATGCTGTGGAAACAGTGGACATTGTGAACATTGTGGACATGCTGTGGACATTGTGGACACTGGAAACTGTGGACTTTGTGGACACTGTGGAAAATCTGTACATTACAGATACTGTGGACACTGTGGACATTGTGGATAATGTGGACACCGTGGGCATTGTGGTCATTGTGGACATGCTGTGGACATTGTGGACACTGGAAACTGTGGACATTGTGGCACTGTGGACAATGTGGACATTGTGGACACTGTGGAAACTGTGGACATTATCGATACTGTGGCTACAGTGGACATGCTGTGGACATTGTGGACACTGTGTAGAATGTGGGCGTTGTGGACAATGTGGACATTATCGATACTGTGGAAACTGAGGACATTGTGAACATTGTGGACATGCTGTGGACATTGTAGAGATTGTGAACATTTTGGACACAGTGGACACTGTGGTCATTGTGAACATGCTGTTGACACTGTGGATATTGTGGACACTGTGGACATTGTGGACATGCAGTGGACACTGTGGACATTGTGGACACGGTGGACACTGTGGAAACTGGACATTGTGAACGTTGTGGACATGCTGTGGATATTGTGGACATTGTGGATAATGTGGGCATTGTGGAGATTGTGAACATTTTGGACACTGTGGTCATTGTGGACATGCTGTTGACACTGTGGATATTGTGGACACTGTGGACAGTGTGGACATGCTGTGGACATTGTGGACATGCTGTGGACTTTGTGGACACTGTGGGAATTGTGGACATTGTGGACACTGTGGAAATTGTGGGCATTGTGGAGATTGTGAACATTTTAGACACTGTGGACACTGTGGACATTGTGGACATGCTGTTGACACTGTGGATATTGTGGACACTGTGGACAGTGTGGACACTGTGGACAATCTGTACATTACGGATACTGTGGAAACAGTGGACATTGTGAACATTGTGGACATGCTGTGGACATTGTGGACACTGGAAACTGTGGACACTGTGGACATTGTGGATAATGTGGACACCGTGGGCATTGTGGTCATTGTGGACATGCTGTGGACATTGTGGACACTGGAAACTGTGGACATTGTGGCACTGTGGACAATGTGGACATTGTGGACACTGTGGAAACTGTGGACATTATCGATACTGTGGCTACAGTGGACATGCTGTGGACATTGTGGACACTGTGTAGAATGTGGGCGTTGTGGACAATGTGGACATTATCGATACTGTGGAAACTGAGGACATTGTGAACATTGTGGACATGCTGTGGACATTGTAGAGATTGTGAACATTTTGGACACAGTGGACACTGTGGTCATTGTGAACATGCTGTTGACACTGTGGATATTGTGGACACTGTGGACATTGTGGACATGCAGTGGACACTGTGGACATTGTGGACACGGTGGACACTGTGGAAACTGTGGACATTGTGAACGTTGTGGATATTGTGGACATTGTGGATAATGTGGACACCGTGGGCATTGTGGTCATTGTGGACACGCTGTGGACATTGTGGACACTGTGGACATTGTAGACACTGTAGACAGTGTGGACACTGTAGACATTCTGGACATTGTGCACATGCTGTGGACATTGTGGACACTGGACAATCTGTACATTACGGATACTGTGGAAACAGTGGACATTGTGAACATTGTGGACATGCTGTGGACATTGTGGACACTGGAAACTGTGGACATTGTGGATGATGTGGTCACCGTGGGCATTGTGGTCATTGTGGACACTGTGGACACTAGACATTCTGGACATTGTGCACATGCTGTGGACATTGTGGACACTGTGGTCACTGTGGACATTTGAGACATTGTGGACGTTGTGGACATTGTGGATACTGTGGACATTGTGTACATTGATGACACTCTGTACACTGTGGACATGGTGGACATGGTTGAAACATTGTGGACACTGTGGACACTGTGAAAACTGTGGACATTGTGAACGTTGTGGACATGCTGTGGACATTGTGGACACTGTGGACATTGTGGGCATTGTGGAGATTGTGAACATTTTGGACACTGTGGTCATTGTGGACATGCTGTTGACACTGTGGATATTGTGGACACTGTGGACAGTGTGGACATGCTGTGGACATTGTGGACATGCTGTGGACTTTGTGGACACTGTGGGAATTGTGGACATTGTGGACATTGTGGAAATTGTGGGCATTGTGGAGATTGTGAACATTTTAGACACTGTGGACACTGTGGACATTGTGGACATGCTGTGGACATTGGAAACTGTGGACATTGTGGACACTGTGGACAATCTGTACATTACGGATACTGTGGAAACAGTGGACATTGTGAACATTGTGGACATGCTGTGGACATTGTGGACACTGGAAACTGTGGACACTGTGGACATTGTGGATAATGTGGACACCGTGGGCATTGTGGTCATTGTGGACACGCTGTGGACATTGTGGACACTGTGGACATTGTAGACACTGTAGACAGTGTGGACACTGTAGACATTCTGGACATTGTGCACATGCTGTGGACATTGTGGACACTGGACATTCTGTACATTACGGATACTGTGGAAACAGTGGACATTGTGAACATTGTGGACATGCTGTGGACATTGTGGACACTGGAAATTGTGGACATTGTGGATAATGTGGTCACCGTGGGCATTGTGGTCATTGTGGACACTGTGGACACTAGACATTCTGGACATTGTGCACATGCTGTGGACATTGTGGACACTGGACAATCTGTACATTACGGATACTGTGGAAACAGTGGACATTGTGAACATTGTGGACATGCTGTGGACATTGTGGACACTGGAAACTGTGGACATTGTGGATAATGTGGTCACCGTGGGCATTGTGGTCATTGTGGACACTGTGGACACTAGACATTCTGGACATTGTGCACATGCTGTGGACATTGTGGACACTGTGGTCACTGTGGACATTTGAGACACTGTGGACACTGTGGTCACTGTGGACATTTGAGACATTGTGGATGTTGTGGACATTGGGGATACTGTGGACATTGTGTACATTGATGACACTCTGTACACTGTGGACATGGTGGACATGGTTGAAACATTGTGGACACTGTGGACAATGTGGACATTATGTATACTGTGGATACAGTGGACATTGTGGACATGCTGTGGTCATTGTGGACTCCATGGACACTGTGGATATTGTGGACATGCTGTGGACACTGTGGACAATGTGGACATTATGGATACTGTGGACACTGTGGATATTGTGGACATGCTGTGGACACTGTGGACAATGTGGACATGCTGTGGACATTGTGGACACTGTGGAAATTCTGTGGACACTGAGAACATTGTGGACATTGTGGACATTCTGGACACTGTGGACATTTTGGACCATGTGGATATGGTGTATCCTGTGGACATTGTGAATACTGTGGAGATGGTGGACATTGTGATCATTCGGACACTTTGGACATTGTGGATAATGTGGACACTGTGGGTATTGTGGTCACTGTGGACATTGTGGACATGCTGTGGACATTGTGGATATTGTTGACACTGTGGACATTTTGGACATTGTGGCCACTGTGAACACAGTGGACGCTGTGGACATTGTGGATATTGTGGACACTGTGGATATTGTGGACATGCTGTGGACATTGTGGACACTGTGGACAATCTGTACATTACGGATACTGTGGAAACAGTGGAAATTGTGAACATTGTGGACATGCTGTGGACATTGTGAACACTGGAAACTGTGGGCACTGTGGACATTGTGGATAATGTGGACACCGTGGGCATTGTAGTCATTGTGGACATGCTGTGGACATTGTGGACATTGTGGACATTGTAGACACTGTAGACAGTGTGGACACTGTAGTCATTCTGGACATTGTGCACATGCTGTGGACATTGTGGACACTGTGGTCACTGTAAACATTTGAGACATCGTGGACGTTGTGGACATTGTGGATACTGTGGACATTGTGTACATTGATGACACTCTGTACTGTGGACATTGTGGACATGGTTGAATCTGTGGACATTTTGGACTTTGTGGACACTGTGGACAATGTGGACAATGTGGACATTATGTATACTGTGGATACAGTGGACATTGTGGACACTGTAGACAATCTGGACATTGTGGTCATGCTGTGGACATTGTGGACATTGTGGACTCCATGGACACAGTGGATATTGTGGACATGCTGTGGACACTGTGGACAATGTGGACACTGTGGGAATTGTGGGCATTGTGGAGATTGTGAACATTTTAGACACTGTGGACATTGTGGACATGCTGTGGAAATTGTGGACATGCTGTGGACTTTGTGGACATTGTGGACACTGTGAACATTGTGGACACGGTGGAAATTGTGGACACTGTGGAACCTGTGGACAGTGCGGACATTGTGGAGATTGTGGACATGCTGTGGACATTGTGAACACTGGAAACTGTGGGCACTGTGGACATTGTGGATAATGTGGACACCGTGGGCATTGTAGTCATTGTGGACATGCTGTGGACATTGTGGACATTGTGGACATTGTAGACACTGTAGACAGTGTGGACACTGTAGTCATTCTGGACATTGTGCACATGCTGTGGACATTGTGGACACTGTGGTCACTGTAAACATTTGAGACATCGTGGACGTTGTGGACATTGTGGATACTGTGGACATTGTGTACATTGATGACACTCTGTACTGTGGACATTGTGGACATGGTTGAATCTGTGGACATTTTGGACTTTGTGGACACTGTGGACAATGTGGACAATGTGGACATTATGTATACTGTGGATACAGTGGACATTGTGGACACTGTAGACAATCTGGACATTGTGGTCATGCTGTGGACATTGTGGACATTGTGGACTCCATGGACACAGTGGATATTGTGGACATGCTGTGGACACTGTGGACAATGTGGACACTGTGGGAATTGTGGGCATTGTGGAGATTGTGAACATTTTAGACACTGTGGACATTGTGGACATGCTGTGGAAATTGTGGACATGCTGTGGACTTTGTGGACATTGTGGACACTGTGAACATTGTGGACACGGTGGAAATTGTGGACACTGTGGAACCTGTGGACAGTGCGGACATTGTGGAGATTGTGGACATGCTGTGGACATTGTGGAGATTGTGAACATTTTGGACACTGTGGACATTGTGGACATGCTGTTGACACTGTGGATATTGTGGACATGCTGTGGACTTTGTGGACACTGTGGGAATTGTGGACATTGTGGACACTGTGGACATCGTGGTCATGCTGTGGACATTGTGGATAATGTGGACTCTGTGGGCATTGAGGTTATTGTGTTCACTGTGGACATGCTTTGGTCATTCTGGACATTGTGGACATGCTGTGGACATTGTGGATATTGTTGACACTGTGGACATTGTGGCCACTGTGGACACCATGGACGCTGTGGACATTGTGGACATTGTGGACATGCTGTTGACACTGTGGATATTGTGGACACTGTGGACAGTGTGGACATGCTGTGGACATTGTGGACATGCTGTGGACTTTGTGGACACTGTGGACATTGTATACAGTGTGGACATTGTGGACATTATGAACAGTTTGGACACTGGCTATTGTGGACACTGTGGACATCGTGGTCATGCTGTGGACATTGTGGATAATGTGGACTCTGGGGGCATTGAGGTTATTGTGTTCACTGTGGACATGCTATGGTCATTCTGGACATTGTGGACATGCTGTGGACATTGTGGATATTGTTGACACTGTGGACATTGTGGCCACTGTGGACACCATGGACGCTGTGGACATTGTGGACATGCTGTTGACACTGTGGATATTGTGGCCACTGTGGACACCATGGACGCTGTGGACATTGTGGACATTGTGGACATGCTGTTGACACTGTGGATATTGTGGCCACTGTGGACACCATGGACGCTGTGGACATTGTGGACATTGTGGACATGCTGTTGACACTGTGGATATTGTGGACACTGTGGGAATTGTGGACATTGTGGACAGTGTGGAAATTGTGGGCATTGTGGAGATTGTGAACATTTTAGACACTGTGGACACTGTGGACATTGTGGACATGCTGTTGACACTGTGGACAGTGTGGACATGCTGTGGACATTGGAAACTGTGGACATTGTGGACACTGTGGACAATCTGTACATTACGGATACTGTGGAAACAGTGGACATTGTGAACATTGTGGACATGCTGTGGACATTGTGGACACTGGAAACTGTGGACACTGTGGACATTGTGGATAATGTGGACACCGTGGGCATTGTGGTCATTGTGGACACGCTGTGGACATTGTGGACACTGTGGACATTGTAGACACTGTAGACAGTGTGGACACTGTAGACATTCTGGACATTGTGCACATGCTGTGGACATTGTGGACACTGGACAATCTGTACATTACGGATACTGTGGAAACAGTGGACATTGTGAACATTGTGGACATGCTGTGGACATTGTGGACACTGGAAACTGTGGACATTGTGGATAATGTGGTCACCGTGGGCATTGTGGTCATTGTGGACACTGTGGACACTAGACATTCTGGACATTGTGCACATGCTGTGGACATTGTGGACACTGTGGTCACTGTGGACATTTGAGACACTGTGGACACTGTGGTCACTGTGGACATTTGAGACATTGTGGATGTTGTGGACATTGGGGATACTGTGGACATTGTGTACATTGATGACACTCTGTACACTGTGGACATGGTGGACATGGTTGAAACATTGTGGACACTGTGGACAATGTGGACATTATGTATACTGTGGATACAGTGGACATTGTGGACATGCTGTGGTCATTGTGGACTCCATGGACACTGTGGATATTGTGGACATGCTGTGGACACTGTGGACAATGTGGACATTATGGATACTGTGGACACTGTGGATATTGTGGACATGCTGTGGACACTGTGGACAATGTGGACATGCTGTGGACATTGTGGACACTGTGGAAATTCTGTGGACACTGAGAACATTGTGGACATTGTGGACATTCTGGACACTGTGGACATTTTGGACCATGTGGATATGGTGTATCCTGTGGACATTGTGAATACTGTGGAGATGGTGGACATTGTGATCATTCGGACACTTTGGACATTGTGGATAATGTGGACACTGTGGGTATTGTGGTCACTGTGGACATTGTGGACATGCTGTGGACATTGTGGATATTGTTGACACTGTGGACATTTTGGACATTGTGGCCACTGTGAACACAGTGGACGCTGTGGACATTGTGGATATTGTGGACACTGTGGATATTGTGGACATGCTGTGGACATTGTGGACACTGTGGACAATCTGTACATTACGGATACTGTGGAAACAGTGGAAATTGTGAACATTGTGGACATGCTGTGGACATTGTGAACACTGGAAACTGTGGGCACTGTGGACATTGTGGATAATGTGGACACCGTGGGCATTGTAGTCATTGTGGACATGCTGTGGACATTGTGGACATTGTGGACATTGGAGACACTGTAGACAGTGTGGTCACTGTAGACATTCTGGACATTGTGCACATGCTGTGGACATTGTGGACACTGTGGTCACTGTAAACATTTGAGACATCGTGGACGTTGTGGACATTGTGGATACTGTGGACATTGTGTACATTGATGACACTCTGTACTGTGGACATTGTGGACATGGTTGAATCTGTGGACATTTTGGACTTTGTGGACACTGTGGACAATGTGGACAATGTGGACATTATGTATACTGTGGATACAGTGGACATTGTGGACACTGTAGACAATCTGGACATTGTGGTCATGCTGTGGACATTGTGGACATTGTGGACTCCATGGACACAGTGGATATTGTGGACATGCTGTGGACACTGTGGACAATGTGGACACTGTGGGAATTGTGGACATTGTGGACACTGTGGAAATTGTGGGCATTGTGGAGATTGTGAACATTTTAGACACTGTGGACATTGTGGACATGCTGTGGAAATTGTGGACATGCTGTGGACTTTGTGGACATGCTGTGGACTTTGTGGAAATTGTGGACACTGTGGAACCCGTGGACAGTGCGGACATTGTGGAGATTGTGGACATGCTGTGGACATTGTGGAGATTGTGAACATTTTGGACACTGTGGACATTGTGGACATGCTGTTGACACTGTGGATATTGTGGACATGCTGTGGACTTTGTGGACACTGTGGGAATTGTGGACATTGTGGACACTGTGGAAATTGTGGGCATTGTGGAGATTGTGAACATTTTAGACACTGTGGACACGACATTGTGGACATGCTGTGGACTTTGTGGACACTGTGGGAATTGTGGACATTGTGGACACTGTGGAAATTGTGGGCATTGTGGAGATTGTGAACATTTTAGACACTGTGGACACTGTGGACATTGTGGACATGCCGTTGACACTGTGGATATTGTGGACACTGTGGACAGTGTGGACATGCTGTGGACATTGTGGACATGCTGTGGACTTTGTGGACACTGTGGACATCGTGGACACTGTGGAACCCGTGGACAGTGTGGACATTGTGGAGATTGTGGACATGCTGTGGACATTGTGGAGATTGTGAACATTTTGGACATTGTGGACAGTGTGGACACTGTGGACATTGTGGACATAGTGGAAATAATGTGCACATTGTGGACACTGGACATTGGACACTGTGGACATTGTATACAGTGTGGACATTGTGGACATTATGAACAGTTTGGACACTGGCTATTGTGGACACTGTGGACATCGTGGTCATACTGTGGACATTGTGGATAATGTGGACTCTGTGGGCATTGAGGTTATTGTGTTCACTGTGGACATGCTATGGTCATTCTGGACATTGTGGACATGCTGTGGACATTGTGGATATTGTTGACACTGTGGACATTGTGGCCACTGTGGACACCATGGACGCTGTGGACAGTGTGGATATTGTGGACACCGTGGACACTGTGGATATTGTGGACATGCTGTGGATATTGTGGATACTGTGGACAATCTGTACATTATGGATACTGTGGAAACAGTGGACATTGTGAACATTGTGGACATGCTGTGGACATTGGAAACTGTGGACATTGTGGACACTGGACAATCTGTACATTACGGATACTGTGGAAACATTGGAAATTGTGAACATTGTGGACATGCTGTGGACATTGTGGACACTGGAAACTGTGAACACTGTGGACATTGTGGATAATGTGGACACCGTGGGCATTGTGGTCATTGTGGACATGCTGTGGACATTGTGGACACTGTGGACATTGTAGACACTGTAGACAGTGTGGACACTGTAGACATTCTGGACATTGTGGACACTGTGGTCACTGTGGACATTTGAGACATTGTGGACACTGTGGACATTGTGGACATGCTGTGGACATTGTGGACACTGTGGAAATTCTGTGGACACTGAGAACATTGTGGACATTGTGGGCATTGTGGACATTCTGGACACTGTGGACATTTTGGACCTTGTGGATATGGTGTACCCTGTGGACATTGTGAATACTGTGGAGATGGTGGACATTGTGATCTTTCGGACACTTTGGACATTTTGGACAATGTGGACAATGTGGAGATTGTGGACAATGTGGACATTGTGAACATGCTGTGGACATTGTGAAAGTTGTGGACATGCTGTGGACATTGTGGACATTGTGGACACTGTGGAAATTAAGGACATTGTGGTCACTGTGGAAACTGTGGACACTGTGGACATTGTGGGCATTGTGGACAGTGTGGAGATTGTGGACATGTTGTGGACATTGTGGCGATTATCAACATTTTGGGCACTGTGGACATTGTGGACATGCTGTGGACTTTGTGGACACTGTGGAACCTGTGGGCAGTGTGGACATTGTGGAGATTGTGGACATGCTGTGGACATTGCGGAGATTGTGAACATTTTGGACATTGTGGACACAGTGGACATGGTGAATTCTGTGGACCCTGTGGACAATGTGGACATTGTGGATATGCTGTGCACATGCTGTGGACATTGTGGACACTGTGTAGAATGTGGGCGTTGTGGAGAATGTGGACATTATCGATACTGTGGAATTTGAGGACATTGTGAACATTGTGGACATGCTGTGGATATTATGGACATTGTGGATAATGTGGACACTGTGGAAATTGTGGACATTGTAGACACTATGGACACTGTGGACATTGTGGACACTGTGCAGATTGTGGACATGCTGTGGACATTGTAGAGATTGTGAACATTTTGGACACTGGACACTGTCTTCATTGTGAACATTGTGGACATGCTGTTGACACTGTGGATATTGTAGACACTGTGGACACTGTGGACATTGTGGACACTGTGCAGATTGTGGACATGCTGTGGACATTGTAGAGATTGTGAGCATTTTGGACACAGTGGACACTTTCTTCATTGTGAACATTGTGGACACTGTGGACATTCTGGACATGCTGTTGACACTGTGGATATTGTAGACACTGTGGACAGTGAGGACATGCTGTGGACATTGTAGAGATTGTGAGCATTTTGGACACAGTGGACACTTTCTTCATTGTGAACATTGTGGACACTGTGGACATTCTGGACATGCTGTTGACACTGTGGATATTGTAGACACTGTGGACAGTGAGGACATGCTGTGGACATTGTGGACATGCTGTCGACTTTGTGGACATTGTGGACACTGAAAACTGTGGACATTATTGATACTGTGGATACAGTGGACATTGTGAACATCGTGGACATGCTGTGGACATTGTGGATAATGTGGACACTGTGGGCATTGTGGTCATTGTGGTCACTGGACATGCTGTGGTCATTCTGGACATTGTGGACATGCTGTTGACACTGTGGACATTGTGAACATGCTGTGGACATTGTGGACACCGTGGACACTGTATATATTGTGGACATGCTGTGGACATTGTGGACACTGCGGACAATGTGGACATTATTGATACAGTCACAACTGTGAACATCGTGGACATGCTGTGGACATTGTGGATAATGTGGACTCTGTGGATATTGTGGATACTGTGGACAATCTGTACATTATGGATACTGTGGAAACAGTGGACATTGTGAACATTGTGGACATGCTGTGGACATTGTGGACACTGGAAACTGTGGACTTTGTGGACACTGTGGAAAATCTGTACATTACGGATACTGTGGACACTGTGGACATTGTGGATAATGTGGACACCGTGGGCATTGTGGTCATTGTGGACATGCTGTGGACATTGTGGACACTGGAAACTGTGGACATTGTGGCACTGTGGACAATGTGGACATTGTGGACACTGTGGAAACTGTGGACATTATCGATACTGTGGCTACAGTGGACATGCTGTGGACATTGTGGACACTGTGTAGAATGTGGGCGTTGTGGACAATGTGGACATTATCGATACTGTGGAAACTGAGGACATTGTGAACATTGTGGACATGCTGTGGACATTATGGATTATGTGGACACTGTGGGCAGTGTGGACATTGTGGACATGCTGTGGACTTTGTGGACACTGTGCAAATTGTGGACTTTGTGGACACTGTGGAAATTGTGGACATTGTAGACACTGTGGACATTGTGGACATGGTGCAGATTGTGGACATGCTGTGGACATTGTAGAGATTGTGAACATTTTGGACACAGTGGACACTGTGGACATTGTGGACATGCAGTGGACACTGTGGACATTGTGGACACGGTGGACACTGTGGAAACTGTGGACATTGTGAACGTTGTGGACATGCTGTGGATATTGTGGACATTGTGGATAATGTGGACACTGTGGGCATTATAGATATTGTGGACATGCTGTGGAAATTGTGGGCATTGTGGGCAGTGTGGAAACTGTGGACACTGTGGATATTGTGGGCATTGTGGGCAGTGTGGAGATTGTGGACATGTTGTGGACATTGTGGCGATTGTCAACATTTTGGGCACTGTGGACATTGTGGACATGCTGTGGACTTTGTGGACACTGTGGAACCTGTGGGCAGTGTGGACATTGTGGAGATTGTGAACATTTTGGACATTGTGGACACAGTGGACATGGTGAATTCTGTGGACATTGTGGATATGCTGTGCACCTGCTGTGGACATTGTGGACACTGTGTAGAATGTGGGCGTTGTGGACAATGTGGACATTATCGATACTGTGCAAACTGAGGACATTGTGAACATTGTGGACATGCTGTGGATATTATGGACATTGTGGATAATGTGGACACTGTGGAAATTGTGGACATTGTAGACACTGTGGACACTGTGGACATTGTGGACACTGTGCAGATTGTGGACATGCTGTGGACATTGTAGAGATTGTGAACATTGTGGACATTGTGGACACTGTGGACATTGTGGACATGCTGTTGACACTGTGGATATTGTGGACACTGGGCAGTGAGGACATGCTGTGGACATTGTGGACATGCTGTGAACTTTGTGGACATTGTGGACACTGTGAAAACTATGGACATTATCGATACTGTGGATACAGTGGACATTGTGAACATCGTGGACATGCTGTGGACATTGTGGACATGCAGTGGACACTGTGGACATTGTGGACACTGTGGACACTGTGAAAACTGTGGACATTGTGAACGTTGTGGACATGCTGTGGACATTGTGGACACTGTGGACATTGTGGGCATTGTGGAGATTGTGAACATTTTGGACACTGTGGTCATTGTGGACATGCTGTTGACACTGTGGATATTGTGGACACTGTGGACAGTGTGGACATGCTGTGGACATTGTGGACATGCTGTGGACTTTGTGGACACTGTGGGAATTGTGGACATTGTGGACACTGTGGAAATTGTGGGCATTGTGGAGATTGTGAACATTTTAGACACTGTGGACACTGTGGACATTGTGGACATGCTGTTGACACTGTGGATATTGTGGACACTGTGGACAGTGTGGACATGCTGTGGACATTGGAAACTGTGGACATTGTGGACACTGTGGACAATCTGTACATTACGGATACTGTGGAAACAGTGGACATTGTGAACATTGTGGACATGCTGTGGACATTGTGGACACTGGAAACTGTGGACACTGTTGACATTGTGGATAATGTGGACACCGTGGGCATTGTGGTCATTGTGGACACGCTGTGGACATTGTGGACACTGTGGACATTGTAGACACTGTAGACAGTGTGGACACTGTAGACATTCTGGACATTGTGCACATGCTGTGGACATTGTGGACACTGGACAATCTGTACATTACGGATACTGTGGAAACAGTGGACATTCTGAACATTGTGGACATGCTGTGGACATTGTGGACACTGGAAACTGTGGACATTGTGGATAATGTGGTCACCGTGGGCATTGTGGTCATTGTGGACACTGTGGACACTAGACATTCTGGACATTGTGCACATGCTGTGGACATTGTGGACACTGTGGTCACTGTGGACATTTGAGACACTGTGGACACTGTGGTCACTGTGGACATTTGAGACATTGTGGATGTTGTGGACATTGTGGATACTGTGGACATTGTGTACATTGATGACACTCTGTACTGTGGTCATTGTGGACATGGTTGAAACATTGTGGACACTGTGGACAATGTGGACATTATGTATACTGTGGATACAGTGGACATTGTGGACATGCTGTGGTCATTGTGGACTCCATGGACACTGTGGATATTGTGGACATGCTGTGGACACTGTGGACAATGTGGACATTATGGATACTGTGGACACTGTGGATATTGTGGACATGCTGTGGACACTGTGGACAATGTGGACATGCTGTGGACATTGTGGACACTGTGGAAATTCTGTGGACACTGAGAACATTGTGGACATTGTGGACATTCTGGACACTGTGGACATTTTGGACCATGTGGATATGGTGTATCCTGTGGACATTGTGAATACTGTGGAGATGGTGGACATTGTGATCATTCGGACACTTTGGACATTGTGGATAATGTGGACACTGTGGGTATTGTGGTCACTGTGGACATTGTGGACATGCTGTGGACATTGTGGATATTGTTGACACTGTGGACATTTTGGACATTGTGGCCACTGTGAACACAGTGGACGCTGTGGACATTGTGGATATTGTGGACACTGTGGATATTGTGGACATGCTGTGGACATTGTGGACACTGTGGACAATCTGTACATTACGGATACTGTGGAAACAGTGGACATTGTGAACATTGTGGACATGCTGTGGACATTGTGAACACTGGAAACTGTGGGCACTGTGGACATTGTGGATAATGTGGACACCGTGGGCATTGTAGTCATTGTGGACATGCTGTGGACATTGTGGACATTGTGGACATTGGAGACACTGTAGACAGTGTGGTCACTGTAGACATTCTGGACATTGTGCACATGCTGTGGACATTGTGGACACTGTGGTCACTGTAAACATTTGAGACATCGTGGACGTTGTGGACATTGTGGATACCGTGGACATTGTGTACATTGATGACACTCTGTACTGTGGACATGGTTGAATCTGTGGACATTTTGGACTTTGTGGACACTGTGGACAATGTGGACAATGTGGACATTATGTATACTGTGGATACAGTGGACATTGTGGACACTGTAGACAATCTGGACATTGTGGTCATGCTGTGGACATTGTGGACATTGTGGACTCCATGGACACAGTGGATATTGTGGACATGCTGTGGACACTGTGGACAATGTGGACACTGTGGGAATTGTGGATATTGTGGACACTGTGGAAATTGTGGGCATTGTGGAGATTGTGAACATTTTAGACACTGTGGACATTGTGGACATGCTGTTGACACTGTGGATATTGTGGACACTGTGGACAGTGTGGACATGCTGTGGACATTGTGGACATGCTGTGGACTTTGTGGACATTGTGGACACTGTGAACATTGTGGACACGGTGGAAATTGTGGACACTGTGGAACCCGTGGACAGTGCGGACATTGTGGAGATTGTGGACATGCTGTGGACATTGTGGAGATTGTGAACATTTTGGACACTGTGGACATTGTGGACATGCTGTTGACACTGTGGATATTGTGGACATGCTGTGGACTTTGTGGGCATTGTGGAGATTGTGAACATTTTAGACACTGGACACTGTGGACATTGTGGACATGCCGTTGACACTGTGGATATTGTGGACACTGTGGACAGTGTGGACATGCTGTGGACATTGTGGACATGCTGTGGACTTTGTGGACACTGTGGACATCGTGGACACTGTGGAACCCGTGGACAGTGTGGACATTGTGGAGATTGTGGACATGCTGTGGACATTGTGGAGATTGTGAACATTTTGGACATTGTGGACAGTGTGGACACTGTGGACATTGTGGACTCTGTGGACACTGTGGACATGGTGGATACTGTGGACCCTGTGGACAATGTGGTCACTGTGGATATGCTGTGGGCATTGTGGACAGTGTGGACTGTGGACATTGTGAACATGCTGTGGACACTGTGGACACTGTATATATTGTGGACATGCTGTGGACCATGTGGACACTGCGGACAATGTGGACATTATTGATACAGTCGCAACTGTGGACATTGTGAACATCGTGGACATGCTGTGGACATTGTGGACATTGTGGATAATGTGGACTCTGTGGGCATTGAGGTCATTGTGGTCACTGTGGACAATCTGTACATTACGGATACTGTGGAAACAGTGGACATTGTGAACATTGTGGACATGCTGTGGACATTGTGAACACTGGAAACTGTGGGCACTGTGGACATTGTGGATAATGTGGACACCGTGGGCATTGTAGTCATTGTGGACATGCTGTGGACATTGTGGACATTGTGGACATTGTAGACACTGTAGACAGTGTGGACACTGTAGTCATTCTGGACATTGTGCACATGCTGTGGACATTGTGGACACTGTGGTCACTGTAAACATTTGAGACATCGTGGACGTTGTGGACATTGTGGATACTGTGGACATTGTGTACATTGATGACACTCTGTACTGTGGACATTGTGGACATGGTTGAATCTGTGGACATTTTGGACTTTGTGGACACTGTGGACAATGTGGACATTATGTATACTGTGGATACAGTGGACATTGTGGACACTGTAGACAATCTGGACATTGTGGTCATGCTGTGGACATTGTGGACATTGTGGACTCCATGGACACAGTGGATATTGTGGACATGCTGTGGACACTGTGGACAATGTGGACACTGTGGGAATTGTGGGCATTGTGGAGATTGTGAACATTTTAGACACTGTGGACATTGTGGACATGCTGTGGAAATTGTGGACATGCTGTGGACTTTGTGGACATTGTGGACACTGTGAACATTGTGGACACGGTGGAAATTGTGGACACTGTGGAACCTGTGGACAGTGCGGACATTGTGGAGATTGTGGACATGCTGTGGACATTGTGAACACTGGAAACTGTGGGCACTGTGGACATTGTGGATAATGTGGACACCGTGGGCATTGTAGTCATTGTGGACATGCTGTGGACATTGTGGACATTGTGGACATTGTAGACACTGTAGACAGTGTGGACACTGTAGTCATTCTGGACATTGTGCACATGCTGTGGACATTGTGGACACTGTGGTCACTGTAAACATTTGAGACATCGTGGACGTTGTGGACATTGTGGATACTGTGGACATTGTGTACATTGATGACACTCTGTACTGTGGACATTGTGGACATGGTTGAATCTGTGGACATTTTGGACTTTGTGGACACTGTGGACAATGTGGACAATGTGGACATTATGTATACTGTGGATACAGTGGACATTGTGGACACTGTAGACAATCTGGACATTGTGGTCATGCTGTGGACATTGTGGACATTGTGGACTCCATGGACACAGTGGATATTGTGGACATGCTGTGGACACTGTGGACAATGTGGACACTGTGGGAATTGTGGGCATTGTGGAGATTGTGAACATTTTAGACACTGTGGACATTGTGGACATGCTGTGGAAATTGTGGACATGCTGTGGACTTTGTGGACATTGTGGACACTGTGAACATTGTGGACACGGTGGAAATTGTGGACACTGTGGAACCTGTGGACAGTGCGGACATTGTGGAGATTGTGGACATGCTGTGGACATTGTGGAGATTGTGAACATTTTGGACACTGTGGACATTGTGGACATGCTGTTGACACTGTGGATATTGTGGACATGCTGTGGACTTTGTGGACACTGTGGGAATTGTGGACATTGTGGACACTGTGGAAATTGTGGGCATTGTGGAGATTGTGAACATTTTAGACACTGTGGACACTGGACATTGTGGACATGCTGTGGACTTTGTGGACACTGTGGGAATTGTGGACATTGTGGACACTGTGGAAATTGTGGGCATTGTGGAGATTGTGAACATTTTAGACACTGTGGACACTGTGGACAGTGTGGACATGCTGTGGACATTGTGGACATGCTGTGGACTTTGTGGACACTGTGGACATTGTATACAGTGTGGACATTGTGGACATTATGAACAGTTTGGACACTGGCTATTGTGGACACTGTGGACATCGTGGTCATGCTGTGGACATTGTGGATAATGTGGACTCTGTGGGCATTGAGGTTATTGTGTTCACTGTGGACATGCTATGGTCATTCTGGACATTGTGGACATGCTGTGGACATTGTGGATATTGTTGACACTGTGGACATTGTGGCCACTGTGGACACCATGGACGCTGTGGACATTGTGGACATTGTGGACATGCTGTTGACACTGTGGATATTGTGGACACTGTGGACAGTGTGGACATGCTGTGGACATTGTGGACATGCTGTGGACTTTGTGGACACTGTGGACATTGTATACAGTGTGGACATTGTGGACATTATGAACAGTTTGGACACTGGCTATTGTGGACACTGTGGACATCGTGGTCATGCTGTGGACATTGTGGATAATGTGGACTCTGTGGGCATTGAGGTTATTGTGTTCACTGTGGACATGCTATGGTCATTCTGGACATTGTGGACATGCTGTGGACATTGTGGATATTGTTGACACTGTGGACATTGTGGCCACTGTGGACACCATGGACGCTGTGGACATTGTGGACATGCTGTTGACACTGTGGATATTGTGGCCACTGTGGACACCATGGACGCTGTGGACATTGTGGACATGCTGTTGACACTGTGGATATTGTGGCCACTGTGGACACCATGGACGCTGTGGACATTGTGGACATTGTGGACATGCTGTTGACACTGTGGATATTGTGGACACTGTGGGAATTGTGGACATTGTGGACAGTGTGGAAATTGTGGGCATTGTGGAGATTGTGAACATTTTAGACACTGTGGACACTGTGGACATTGTGGACATGCTGTTGACACTGTGGACAGTGTGGACATGCTGTGGACATTGGAAACTGTGGACATTGTGGACACTGTGGACAATCTGTACATTACGGATACTGTGGAAACAGTGGACATTGTGAACATTGTGGACATGCTGTGGACATTGTGGACACTGGAAACTGTGGACACTGTGGACATTGTGGATAATGTGGACACCGTGGGCATTGTGGTCATTGTGGACACGCTGTGGACATTGTGGACACTGTGGACATTGTAGACACTGTAGACAGTGTGGACACTGTAGACATTCTGGACATTGTGCACATGCTGTGGACATTGTGGACACTGGACAATCTGTACATTACGGATACTGTGGAAACAGTGGACATTGTGAACATTGTGGACATGCTGTGGACATTGTGGACACTGGAAACTGTGGACATTGTGGATAATGTGGTCACCGTGGGCATTGTGGTCATTGTGGACACTGTGGACACTAGACATTCTGGACATTGTGCACATGCTGTGGACATTGTGGACACTGTGGTCACTGTGGACATTTGAGACACTGTGGACACTGTGGTCACTGTGGACATTTGAGACATTGTGGATGTTGTGGACATTGGGGATACTGTGGACATTGTGTACATTGATGACACTCTGTACACTGTGGACATGGTGGACATGGTTGAAACATTGTGGACACTGTGGACAATGTGGACATTATGTATACTGTGGATACAGTGGACATTGTGGACATGCTGTGGTCATTGTGGACTCCATGGACACTGTGGATATTGTGGACATGCTGTGGACACTGTGGACAATGTGGACATTATGGATACTGTGGACACTGTGGATATTGTGGACATGCTGTGGACACTGTGGACAATGTGGACATGCTGTGGACATTGTGGACACTGTGGAAATTCTGTGGACACTGAGAACATTGTGGACATTGTGGACATTCTGGACACTGTGGACATTTTGGACCATGTGGATATGGTGTATCCTGTGGACATTGTGAATACTGTGGAGATGGTGGACATTGTGATCATTCGGACACTTTGGACATTGTGGATAATGTGGACACTGTGGGTATTGTGGTCACTGTGGACATTGTGGACATGCTGTGGACATTGTGGATATTGTTGACACTGTGGACATTTTGGACATTGTGGCCACTGTGAACACAGTGGACGCTGTGGACATTGTGGATATTGTGGACACTGTGGATATTGTGGACATGCTGTGGACATTGTGGACACTGTGGACAATCTGTACATTACGGATACTGTGGAAACAGTGGAAATTGTGAACATTGTGGACATGCTGTGGACATTGTGAACACTGGAAACTGTGGGCACTGTGGACATTGTGGATAATGTGGACACCGTGGGCATTGTAGTCATTGTGGACATGCTGTGGACATTGTGGACATTGTGGACATTGGAGACACTGTAGACAGTGTGGTCACTGTAGACATTCTGGACATTGTGCACATGCTGTGGACATTGTGGACACTGTGGTCACTGTAAACATTTGAGACATCGTGGACGTTGTGGACATTGTGGATACCGTGGACATTGTGTACATTGATGACACTCTGTACTGTGGACATTGTGGACATGGTTGAATCTGTGGACATTTTGGACTTTGTGGACACTGTGGACAATGTGGACAATGTGGACATTATGTATACTGTGGATACAGTGGACATTGTGGACACTGTAGACAATCTGGACATTGTGGTCATGCTGTGGACATTGTGGACTCCATGGACACAGTGGATATTGTGGACATGCTGTGGACACTGTGGACAATGTGGACACTGTGGGAATTGTGGACATTGTGGACACTGTGGAAATTGTGGGCATTGTGGAGATTGTGAACATTTTAGACACTGTGGACATTGTGGACATGCTGTGGAAATTGTGGACATGCTGTGGACTTTGTGGACATGCTGTGGACTTTGTGGAAATTGTGGACACTGTGGAACCCGTGGACAGTGCGGACATTGTGGAGATTGTGGACATGCTGTGGACATTGTGGAGATTGTGAACATTTTGGACACTGTGGACATTGTGGACATGCTGTTGACACTGTGGATATTGTGGACATGCTGTGGACTTTGTGGACACTGTGGGAATTGTGGACATTGTGGACACTGTGGAAATTGTGGGCATTGTGGAGATTGTGAACATTTTAGACACTGTGGACACGACATTGTGGACATGCTGTGGACTTTGTGGACACTGTGGGAATTGTGGACATTGTGGACACTGTGGAAATTGTGGGCATTGTGGAGATTGTGAACATTTTAGACACTGTGGACACTGTGGACATTGTGGACATGCCGTTGACACTGTGGATATTGTGGACACTGTGGACAGTGTGGACATGCTGTGGACATTGTGGACATGCTGTGGACTTTGTGGACACTGTGGACATCGTGGACACTGTGGAACCCGTGGACAGTGTGGACATTGTGGAGATTGTGGACATGCTGTGGACATTGTGGAGATTGTGAACATTTTGGACATTGTGGACAGTGTGGACACTGTGGACATTGTGGACATAGTGGAAATAATGTGCACATTGTGGACACTGGACATTGGACACTGTGGACATTGTATACAGTGTGGACATTGTGGACATTATGAACAGTTTGGACACTGGCTATTGTGGACACTGTGGACATCGTGGTCATGCTGTGGACATTGTGGATAATGTGGACTCTGTGGGCATTGAGGTTATTGTGTTCACTGTGGACATGCTATGGTCATTCTGGACATTGTGGACATGCTGTGGACATTGTGGATATTGTTGACACTGTGGACATTGTGGCCACTGTGGACACCATGGACGCTGTGGACAGTGTGGATATTGTGGACACCGTGGACACTGTGGATATTGTGGACATGCTGTGGATATTGTGGATACTGTGGACAATCTGTACATTATGGATACTGTGGAAACAGTGGACATTGTGAACATTGTGGACATGCTGTGGACATTGGAAACTGTGGACATTGTGGACACTGGACAATCTGTACATTACGGATACTGTGGAAACATTGGAAATTGTGAACATTGTGGACATGCTGTGGACATTGTGGACACTGGAAACTGTGAACACTGTGGACATTGTGGATAATGTGGACACCGTGGGCATTGTGGTCATTGTGGACATGCTGTGGACATTGTGGACACTGTGGACATTGTAGACACTGTAGACAGTGTGGACACTGTAGACATTCTGGACATTGTGCACATGCTGTGGACATTGTGGACACTGTGGTCACTGTAAACATTTGAGACATTGTGGACACTGTGGACATTGTGGACATGCTGTGGACATTGTGGACACTGTGGAAATTCTGTGGACACTGAGAACATTGTGGACATTGTGGGCATTGTGGACATTCTGGACACTGTGGACATTTTGGACCTTGTGGATATGGTGTACCCTGTGGACATTGTGAATACTGTGGAGATGGTGGACATTGTGATCTTTCGGACACTTTGGACATTTTGGACAATGTGGACAATGTGGAGATTGTGGACAATGTGGACATTGTGAACATGCTGTGGACATTGTGGAAGTTGTGGACATGCTGTGGACATTGTGGACATTGTGGACACTGTGGAAATTAAGGACATTGTGGTCACTGTGGAAACTGTGGACACTGGACATTGTGGGCATTGTGGACAGTGTGGAGATTGTGGACATGTTGTGGACATTGTGGCGATTATCAATATTTTGGGCACTGTGGACATTGTGGACATGCTGTGGACTTTGTGGACACTGTGGAACCTGTGGGCAGTGTGGACATTGTGGAGATTGTGGACATGCTGTGGACATTGCGGAGATTGTGAACATTTTGGACATTGTGGACACTGGAAACTGTGGACATTGTGGCACTGTGGACAATGTGGACATTGTGGACACTGTGGAAACTGTGGACATTATCGATACTGTGGCTACAGTGGACATGCTGTGGACATTGTGGACACTGTGTAGAATGTGGGCGTTGTGGACAATGTGGACATTATCGATACTGTGGAAACTGAGGACATTGTGAACATTGTGGACATGCTGTGGACATTATGGATTATGTGGACACTGTGGGCAGTGTGGACATTGTGGACATGCTGTGGACTTTGTGGACACTGTGCAAATTGTGGACATTGTAGACACTGTGGACATTGTGGACATGGTGCAGATTGTGGACATGCTGTGGACATTGTAGAGATTGTGAACATTTTGGACACAGTGGACACTGTGGACATTGTGGACATGCAGTGGACACTGTGGACATTGTGGACACGGTGGACACTGTGGAAACTGTGGACATTGTGAACGTTGTGGACATGCTGTGGATATTGTGGACATTGTGGATAATGTGGACACTGTGGGCATTATAGATATTGTGGACATGCTGTGGAAATTGTGGGCATTGTGGGCAGTGTGGAAACTGTGGACACTGTGGATATTGTGGGCATTGTGGGCAGTGTGGAGATTGTGGACATGTTGTGGACATTGTGGCGATTGTCAACATTTTGGGCACTGTGGACATTGTGGACATGCTGTGGACTTTGTGGACACTGTGGAACCTGTGGGCAGTGTGGACATTGTGGAGATTGTGAACATTTTGGACATTGTGGACACAGTGGACATGGTGAATTCTGTGGACATTGTGGATATGCTGTGCACCTGCTGTGGACATTGTGGACACTGTGTAGAATGTGGGCGTTGTGGACAATGTGGACATTATCGATACTGTGCAAACTGAGGACATTGTGAACATTGTGGACATGCTGTGGAAATTGTGGACATTGTAGACACTGTGGACACTGTGGACATTGTGGACACTGTGCAGATTGTGGACATGCTGTGGACATTGTAGAGATTGTGAACATTGTGGACATTGTGGACACTGTGGACATTGTGGACATGCTGTTGACACTGTGGATATTGTGGACACTGGGCAGTGAGGACATGCTGTGGACATTGTGGACATGCTGTGAACTTTGTGGACATTGTGGACACTGTGAAAACTATGGACATTATCGATACTGTGGATACAGTGGACATTGTGAACATCGTGGACATGCTGTGGACATTGTGGACATGCAGTGGACACTGTGGACATTGTGGACACTGTGGACACTGTGAAAACTGTGGACATTGTGAACGTTGTGGACATGCTGTGGACATTGTGGACACTGTGGACATTGTGGGCATTGTGGAGATTGTGAACATTTTGGACACTGTGGTCATTGTGGACATGCTGTTGACACTGTGGATATTGTGGACACTGTGGACAGTGTGGACATGCTGTGGACATTGTGGACATGCTGTGGACTTTGTGGACACTGTGGGAATTGTGGACATTGTGGACACTGTGGAAATTGTGGGCATTGTGGAGATTGTGAACATTTTAGACACTGTGGACACTGTGGACATTGTGGACATGCTGTTGACACTGTGGATATTGTGGACACTGTGGACATTGTGGACATGCTGTGGACATTGGAAACTGTGGACATTGTGGACACTGTGGACAATCTGTACATTACGGATACTGTGGAAACAGTGGACATTGTGAACATTGTGGACATGCTGTGGACATTGTGGACACTGGAAACTGTGGACACTGTTGACATTGTGGATAATGTGGACACCGTGGGCATTGTGGTCATTGTGGACACGCTGTGGACATTGTGGACACTGTGGACATTGTAGACACTGTAGACAGTGTGGACACTGTAGACATTCTGGACATTGTGCACATGCTGTGGACATTGTGGACACTGTGGTCACTGTAAACATTTGAGACATCGTGGACGTTGTGGACATTGTGGATACCGTGGACATTGTGTACATTGATGACACTCTGTACTGTGGACATTGTGGACATGGTTGAATCTGTGGACATTTTGGACTTTGTGGACAATGTGGACAATGTGGACATTATGTATACTGTGGATACAGTGGACATTGTGGACACTGTAGACAATCTGGACATTGTGGTCATGCTGTGGACATTGTGGACATTGTGGACTCCATGGACACAGTGGATATTGTGGACATGCTGTGGACACTGTGGACAATGTGGACACTGTGGGAATTGTGGATATTGTGGACACTGTGGAAATTGTGGGCATTGTGGAGATTGTGAACATTTTAGACACTGTGGACATTGTGGACATGCTGTTGACACTGTGGATATTGTGGACACTGTGGACAGTGTGGACATGCTGTGGACATTGTGGACATGCTGTGGACTTTGTGGACATTGTGGACACTGTGAACATTGTGGACACGGTGGAAATTGTGGACACTGTGGAACCCGTGGACAGTGCGGACATTGTGGAGATTGTGGACATGCTGTGGACATTGTGGAGATTATGAACATTTTGGACACTGTGGACATTGTGGACATGCTGTTGACACTGTGGATATTGTGGACATGCTGTGGACTTTGTGGGCATTGTGGAGATTGTGAACATTTTAGACACTGGACACTGTGGACATTGTGGACATGCCGTTGACACTGTGGATATTGTGGACACTGTGGACAGTGTGGACATGCTGTGGACATTGTGGACATGCTGTGGACTTTGTGGACACTGTGGACATCGTGGACACTGTGGAACCCGTGGACAGTGTGGACATTGTGGAGATTGTGGACATGCTGTGGACATTGTGGAGATTGTGAACATTTTGGACATTGTGGACAGTGTGGACACTGTGGACATTGTGGACTCTGTGGACACTGTGGACATGGTGGATACTGTGGACCCTGTGGACAATGTGGTCACTGTGGATATGCTGTGGGCATTGTGGACAGTGTGGACTGTGGACATTGTGAACATGCTGTGGACACTGTGGACACTGTATATATTGTGGACATGCTGTGGACCATGTGGACACTGCGGACAATGTGGACATTATTGATACAGTCGCAACTGTGGACATTGTGAACATCGTGGACATGCTGTGGACATTGTGGACATTGTGGATAATGTGGACTCTGTGGGAATTGAGGTCATTGTGGTCACTGTGGACATGCTATGGTCATTCTGGACATTGTGGACATTGTGGATAATGTGGACTCTGTGGGCATTGAGGTTATTGTGTTCACTGTGGACATGCTATGGTCATTCTGGACATTGTGGACATGCTGTGGACATTGTGGATATTGTGGACACCGTGGACACTGTGGATATTGTGGACATGCTGTGGATATTGTGGATACTGTGGACAATCTGTACATTATGGATACTGTGGAAACAGTGGACATTGTGAACATTGTGGACACTGTGGAACCCGTGGACAGTGCGGACATTGTGGAGATTGTGGACATGCTGTGGACATTGTGGAGATTGTGAACATTTTGGACACTGTGGACATTGTGGACATGCTGTTGACACTGTGGATATTGTGGACATGCTGTGGACTTTGTGGACACTGTGGGAATTGTGGACATTGTGGACACTGTGGAAATTGTGGGCATTGTGGAGATTGTGAACATTTTAGACACTGTGGACACGACATTGTGGACATGCTGTGGACTTTGTGGACACTGTGGGAATTGTGGACATTGTGGACACTGTGGAAATTGTGGGCATTGTGGAGATTGTGAACATTTTAGACACTGTGGACACTGTGGACATTGTGGACATGCCGTTGACACTGTGGATATTGTGGACACTGTGGACAGTGTGGACATGCTGTGGACATTGTGGACATGCTGTGGACTTTGTGGACACTGTGGACATCGTGGACACTGTGGAACCCGTGGACAGTGTGGACATTGTGGAGATTGTGGACATGCTGTGGACATTGTGGAGATTGTGAACATTTTGGACATTGTGGACAGTGTGGACACTGTGGACATTGTGGACATAGTGGAAATAATGTGCACATTGTGGACACTGGACATTGGACACTGTGGACATTGTATACAGTGTGGACATTGTGGACATTATGAACAGTTTGGACACTGGCTATTGTGGACACTGTGGACATCGTGGTCATGCTGTGGACATTGTGGATAATGTGGACTCTGTGGGCATTGAGGTTATTGTGTTCACTGTGGACATGCTATGGTCATTCTGGACATTGTGGACATGCTGTGGACATTGTGGATATTGTTGACACTGTGGACATTGTGGCCACTGTGGACACCATGGACGCTGTGGACAGTGTGGATATTGTGGACACCGTGGACACTGTGGATATTGTGGACATGCTGTGGATATTGTGGATACTGTGGACAATCTGTACATTATGGATACTGTGGAAACAGTGGACATTGTGAACATTGTGGACATGCTGTGGACATTGGAAACTGTGGACATTGTGGACACTGGACAATCTGTACATTACGGATACTGTGGAAACATTGGAAATTGTGAACATTGTGGACATGCTGTGGACATTGTGGACACTGGAAACTGTGAACACTGTGGACATTGTGGATAATGTGGACACCGTGGGCATTGTGGTCATTGTGGACATGCTGTGGACATTGTGGACACTGTGGACATTGTAGACACTGTAGACAGTGTGGACACTGTAGACATTCTGGACATTGTGCACATGCTGTGGACATTGTGGACACTGTGGTCACTGTAAACATTTGAGACATTGTGGACACTGTGGACATTGTGGACATGCTGTGGACATTGTGGACACTGTGGAAATTCTGTGGACACTGAGAACATTGTGGACATTGTGGGCATTGTGGACATTCTGGACACTGTGGACATTTTGGACCTTGTGGATATGGTGTACCCTGTGGACATTGTGAATACTGTGGAGATGGTGGACATTGTGATCTTTCGGACACTTTGGACATTTTGGACAATGTGGACAATGTGGAGATTGTGGACAATGTGGACATTGTGAACATGCTGTGGACATTGTGGAAGTTGTGGACATGCTGTGGACATTGTGGACATTGTGGACACTGTGGAAATTAAGGACATTGTGGTCACTGTGGAAACTGTGGACACTGGACATTGTGGGCATTGTGGACAGTGTGGAGATTGTGGACATGTTGTGGACATTGTGGCGATTATCAATATTTTGGGCACTGTGGACATTGTGGACATGCTGTGGACTTTGTGGACACTGTGGAACCTGTGGGCAGTGTGGACATTGTGGAGATTGTGGACATGCTGTGGACATTGCGGAGATTGTGAACATTTTGGACATTGTGGACACTGGAAACTGTGGACATTGTGGCACTGTGGACAATGTGGACATTGTGGACACTGTGGAAACTGTGGACATTATCGATACTGTGGCTACAGTGGACATGCTGTGGACATTGTGGACACTGTGTAGAATGTGGGCGTTGTGGACAATGTGGACATTATCGATACTGTGGAAACTGAGGACATTGTGAACATTGTGGACATGCTGTGGACATTATGGATTATGTGGACACTGTGGGCAGTGTGGACATTGTGGACATGCTGTGGACTTTGTGGACACTGTGCAAATTGTGGACATTGTAGACACTGTGGACATTGTGGACATGGTGCAGATTGTGGACATGCTGTGGACATTGTAGAGATTGTGAACATTTTGGACACAGTGGACACTGTGGACATTGTGGACATGCAGTGGACACTGTGGACATTGTGGACACGGTGGACACTGTGGAAACTGTGGACATTGTGAACGTTGTGGACATGCTGTGGATATTGTGGACATTGTGGATAATGTGGACACTGTGGGCATTATAGATATTGTGGACATGCTGTGGAAATTGTGGGCATTGTGGGCAGTGTGGAAACTGTGGACACTGTGGATATTGTGGGCATTGTGGGCAGTGTGGAGATTGTGGACATGTTGTGGACATTGTGGCGATTGTCAACATTTTGGGCACTGTGGACATTGTGGACATGCTGTGGACTTTGTGGACACTGTGGAACCTGTGGGCAGTGTGGACATTGTGGAGATTGTGAACATTTTGGACATTGTGGACACAGTGGACATGGTGAATTCTGTGGACATTGTGGATATGCTGTGCACCTGCTGTGGACATTGTGGACACTGTGTAGAATGTGGGCGTTGTGGACAATGTGGACATTATCGATACTGTGCAAACTGAGGACATTGTGAACATTGTGGACATGCTGTGGAAATTGTGGACATTGTAGACACTGTGGACACTGTGGACATTGTGGACACTGTGCAGATTGTGGACATGCTGTGGACATTGTAGAGATTGTGAACATTGTGGACATTGTGGACACTGTGGACATTGTGGACATGCTGTTGACACTGTGGATATTGTGGACACTGGGCAGTGAGGACATGCTGTGGACATTGTGGACATGCTGTGAACTTTGTGGACATTGTGGACACTGTGAAAACTATGGACATTATCGATACTGTGGATACAGTGGACATTGTGAACATCGTGGACATGCTGTGGACATTGTGGACATGCAGTGGACACTGTGGACATTGTGGACACTGTGGACACTGTGAAAACTGTGGACATTGTGAACGTTGTGGACATGCTGTGGACATTGTGGACACTGTGGACATTGTGGGCATTGTGGAGATTGTGAACATTTTGGACACTGTGGTCATTGTGGACATGCTGTTGACACTGTGGATATTGTGGACACTGTGGACAGTGTGGACATGCTGTGGACATTGTGGACATGCTGTGGACTTTGTGGACACTGTGGGAATTGTGGACATTGTGGACACTGTGGAAATTGTGGGCATTGTGGAGATTGTGAACATTTTAGACACTGTGGACACTGTGGACATTGTGGACATGCTGTTGACACTGTGGATATTGTGGACACTGTGGACATTGTGGACATGCTGTGGACATTGGAAACTGTGGACATTGTGGACACTGTGGACAATCTGTACATTACGGATACTGTGGAAACAGTGGACATTGTGAACATTGTGGACATGCTGTGGACATTGTGGACACTGGAAACTGTGGACACTGTTGACATTGTGGATAATGTGGACACCGTGGGCATTGTGGTCATTGTGGACACGCTGTGGACATTGTGGACACTGTGGACATTGTAGACACTGTAGACAGTGTGGACACTGTAGACATTCTGGACATTGTGCACATGCTGTGGACATTGTGGACACTGTGGTCACTGTAAACATTTGAGACATCGTGGACGTTGTGGACATTGTGGATACCGTGGACATTGTGTACATTGATGACACTCTGTACTGTGGACATTGTGGACATGGTTGAATCTGTGGACATTTTGGACTTTGTGGACAATGTGGACAATGTGGACATTATGTATACTGTGGATACAGTGGACATTGTGGACACTGTAGACAATCTGGACATTGTGGTCATGCTGTGGACATTGTGGACATTGTGGACTCCATGGACACAGTGGATATTGTGGACATGCTGTGGACACTGTGGACAATGTGGACACTGTGGGAATTGTGGATATTGTGGACACTGTGGAAATTGTGGGCATTGTGGAGATTGTGAACATTTTAGACACTGTGGACATTGTGGACATGCTGTTGACACTGTGGATATTGTGGACACTGTGGACAGTGTGGACATGCTGTGGACATTGTGGACATGCTGTGGACTTTGTGGACATTGTGGACACTGTGAACATTGTGGACACGGTGGAAATTGTGGACACTGTGGAACCCGTGGACAGTGCGGACATTGTGGAGATTGTGGACATGCTGTGGACATTGTGGAGATTATGAACATTTTGGACACTGTGGACATTGTGGACATGCTGTTGACACTGTGGATATTGTGGACATGCTGTGGACTTTGTGGGCATTGTGGAGATTGTGAACATTTTAGACACTGGACACTGTGGACATTGTGGACATGCCGTTGACACTGTGGATATTGTGGACACTGTGGACAGTGTGGACATGCTGTGGACATTGTGGACATGCTGTGGACTTTGTGGACACTGTGGACATCGTGGACACTGTGGAACCCGTGGACAGTGTGGACATTGTGGAGATTGTGGACATGCTGTGGACATTGTGGAGATTGTGAACATTTTGGACATTGTGGACAGTGTGGACACTGTGGACATTGTGGACTCTGTGGACACTGTGGACATGGTGGATACTGTGGACCCTGTGGACAATGTGGTCACTGTGGATATGCTGTGGGCATTGTGGACAGTGTGGACTGTGGACATTGTGAACATGCTGTGGACACTGTGGACACTGTATATATTGTGGACATGCTGTGGACCATGTGGACACTGCGGACAATGTGGACATTATTGATACAGTCGCAACTGTGGACATTGTGAACATCGTGGACATGCTGTGGACATTGTGGACATTGTGGATAATGTGGACTCTGTGGGAATTGAGGTCATTGTGGTCACTGTGGACATGCTATGGTCATTCTGGACATTGTGGACATTGTGGATAATGTGGACTCTGTGGGCATTGAGGTTATTGTGTTCACTGTGGACATGCTATGGTCATTCTGGACATTGTGGACATGCTGTGGACATTGTGGATATTGTGGACACCGTGGACACTGTGGATATTGTGGACATGCTGTGGATATTGTGGATACTGTGGACAATCTGTACATTATGGATACTGTGGAAACAGTGGACATTGTGAACATTGTGGACACTGTGGAACCCGTGGACAGTGCGGACATTGTGGAGATTGTGGACATGCTGTGGACATTGTGGAGATTGTGAACATTTTGGACACTGTGGACATTGTGGACATGCTGTTGACACTGTGGATATTGTGGACATGCTGTGGACTTTGTGGACACTGTGGGAATTGTGGACATTGTGGACACTGTGGAAATTGTGGGCATTGTGGAGATTGTGAACATTTTAGACACTGTGGACACGACATTGTGGACATGCTGTGGACTTTGTGGACACTGTGGGAATTGTGGACATTGTGGACACTGTGGAAATTGTGGGCATTGTGGAGATTGTGAACATTTTAGACACTGTGGACACTGTGGACATTGTGGACATGCCGTTGACACTGTGGATATTGTGGACACTGTGGACAGTGTGGACATGCTGTGGACATTGTGGACATGCTGTGGACTTTGTGGACACTGTGGACATCGTGGACACTGTGGAACCCGTGGACAGTGTGGACATTGTGGAGATTGTGGACATGCTGTGGACATTGTGGAGATTGTGAACATTTTGGACATTGTGGACAGTGTGGACACTGTGGACATTGTGGACATAGTGGAAATAATGTGCACATTGTGGACACTGGACATTGGACACTGTGGACATTGTATACAGTGTGGACATTGTGGACATTATGAACAGTTTGGACACTGGCTATTGTGGACACTGTGGACATCGTGGTCATGCTGTGGACATTGTGGATAATGTGGACTCTGTGGGCATTGAGGTTATTGTGTTCACTGTGGACATGCTATGGTCATTCTGGACATTGTGGACATGCTGTGGACATTGTGGATATTGTTGACACTGTGGACATTGTGGCCACTGTGGACACCATGGACGCTGTGGACAGTGTGGATATTGTGGACACCGTGGACACTGTGGATATTGTGGACATGCTGTGGATATTGTGGATACTGTGGACAATCTGTACATTATGGATACTGTGGAAACAGTGGACATTGTGAACATTGTGGACATGCTGTGGACATTGGAAACTGTGGACATTGTGGACACTGGACAATCTGTACATTACGGATACTGTGGAAACATTGGAAATTGTGAACATTGTGGACATGCTGTGGACATTGTGGACACTGGAAACTGTGAACACTGTGGACATTGTGGATAATGTGGACACCGTGGGCATTGTGGTCATTGTGGACATGCTGTGGACATTGTGGACACTGTGGACATTGTAGACACTGTAGACAGTGTGGACACTGTAGACATTCTGGACATTGTGCACATGCTGTGGACATTGTGGACACTGTGGTCACTGTAAACATTTGAGACATTGTGGACACTGTGGACATTGTGGACATGCTGTGGACATTGTGGACACTGTGGAAATTCTGTGGACACTGAGAACATTGTGGACATTGTGGGCATTGTGGACATTCTGGACACTGTGGACATTTTGGACCTTGTGGATATGGTGTACCCTGTGGACATTGTGAATACTGTGGAGATGGTGGACATTGTGATCTTTCGGACACTTTGGACATTTTGGACAATGTGGACAATGTGGAGATTGTGGACAATGTGGACATTGTGAACATGCTGTGGACATTGTGGAAGTTGTGGACATGCTGTGGACATTGTGGACATTGTGGACACTGTGGAAATTAAGGACATTGTGGTCACTGTGGAAACTGTGGACACTGGACATTGTGGGCATTGTGGACAGTGTGGAGATTGTGGACATGTTGTGGACATTGTGGCGATTATCAATATTTTGGGCACTGTGGACATTGTGGACATGCTGTGGACTTTGTGGACACTGTGGAACCTGTGGGCAGTGTGGACATTGTGGAGATTGTGGACATGCTGTGGACATTGCGGAGATTGTGAACATTTTGGACATTGTGGACACTGGAAACTGTGGACATTGTGGCACTGTGGACAATGTGGACATTGTGGACACTGTGGAAACTGTGGACATTATCGATACTGTGGCTACAGTGGACATGCTGTGGACATTGTGGACACTGTGTAGAATGTGGGCGTTGTGGACAATGTGGACATTATCGATACTGTGGAAACTGAGGACATTGTGAACATTGTGGACATGCTGTGGACATTATGGATTATGTGGACACTGTGGGCAGTGTGGACATTGTGGACATGCTGTGGACTTTGTGGACACTGTGCAAATTGTGGACATTGTAGACACTGTGGACATTGTGGACATGGTGCAGATTGTGGACATGCTGTGGACATTGTAGAGATTGTGAACATTTTGGACACAGTGGACACTGTGGACATTGTGGACACGGTGGACACTGTGGAAACTGTGGACATTGTGAACGTTGTGGACATGCTGTGGATATTGTGGACATTGTGGATAATGTGGACACTGTGGGCATTATAGATATTGTGGACATGCTGTGGAAATTGTGGGCATTGTGGGCAGTGTGGAAACTGTGGACACTGTGGATATTGTGGGCATTGTGGGCAGTGTGGAGATTGTGGACATGTTGTGGACATTGTGGCGATTGTCAACATTTTGGGCACTGTGGACATTGTGGACATGCTGTGGACTTTGTGGACACTGTGGAACCTGTGGGCAGTGTGGACATTGTGGAGATTGTGAACATTTTGGACATTGTGGACACAGTGGACATGGTGAATTCTGTGGACATTGTGGATATGCTGTGCACCTGCTGTGGACATTGTGGACACTGTGTAGAATGTGGGCGTTGTGGACAATGTGGACATTATCGATACTGTGCAAACTGAGGACATTGTGAACATTGTGGACATGCTGTGGAAATTGTGGACATTGTAGACACTGTGGACACTGTGGACATTGTGGACACTGTGCAGATTGTGGACATGCTGTGGACATTGTAGAGATTGTGAACATTGTGGACATTGTGGACACTGTGGACATTGTGGACATGCTGTTGACACTGTGGATATTGTGGACACTGGGCAGTGAGGACATGCTGTGGACATTGTGGACATGCTGTGAACTTTGTGGACATTGTGGACACTGTGAAAACTATGGACATTATCGATACTGTGGATACAGTGGACATTGTGAACATCCTGGACATGCTGTGGACATTGTGGACATGCAGTGGACACTGTGGACATTGTGGACACTGTGGACACTGTGAAAACTGTGGACATTGTGAACGTTGTGGACATGCTGTGGACATTGTGGACACTGTGGACATTGTGGGCATTGTGGAGATTGTGAACATTTTGGACACTGTGGTCATTGTGGACATGCTGTTGACACTGTGGATATTGTGGACACTGTGGACAGTGTGGACATGCTGTGGACATTGTGGACATGCTGTGGACTTTGTGGACACTGTGGGAATTGTGGACATTGTGGACACTGTGGAAATTGTGGGCATTGTGGAGATTGTGAACATTTTAGACACTGTGGACACTGTGGACATTGTGGACATGCTGTTGACACTGTGGATATTGTGGACACTGTGGACATTGTGGACATGCTGTGGACATTGGAAACTGTGGACATTGTGGACACTGTGGACAATCTGTACATTACGGATACTGTGGAAACAGTGGACATTGTGAACATTGTGGACATGCTGTGGACATTGTGGACACTGGAAACTGTGGACACTGTTGACATTGTGGATAATGTGGACACCGTGGGCATTGTGGTCATTGTGGACACGCTGTGGACATTGTGGACACTGTGGACATTGTAGACACTGTAGACAGTGTGGACACTGTAGACATTCTGGACATTGTGCACATGCTGTGGACATTGTGGACACTGTGGTCACTGTAAACATTTGAGACATCGTGGACGTTGTGGACATTGTGGATACCGTGGACATTGTGTACATTGATGACACTCTGTACTGTGGACATTGTGGACATGGTTGAATCTGTGGACATTTTGGACTTTGTGGACAATGTGGACAATGTGGACATTATGTATACTGTGGATACAGTGGACATTGTGGACACTGTAGACAATCTGGACATTGTGGTCATGCTGTGGACATTGTGGACATTGTGGACTCCATGGACACAGTGGATATTGTGGACATGCTGTGGACACTGTGGACAATGTGGACACTGTGGGAATTGTGGATATTGTGGACACTGTGGAAATTGTGGGCATTGTGGAGATTGTGAACATTTTAGACACTGTGGACATTGTGGACATGCTGTTGACACTGTGGATATTGTGGACACTGTGGACAGTGTGGACATGCTGTGGACATTGTGGACATGCTGTGGACTTTGTGGACATTGTGGACACTGTGAACATTGTGGACACGGTGGAAATTGTGGACACTGTGGAACCCGTGGACAGTGCGGACATTGTGGAGATTGTGGACATGCTGTGGACATTGTGGAGATTATGAACATTTTGGACACTGTGGACATTGTGGACATGCTGTTGACACTGTGGATATTGTGGACATGCTGTGGACTTTGTGGGCATTGTGGAGATTGTGAACATTTTAGACACTGGACACTGTGGACATTGTGGACATGCCGTTGACACTGTGGATATTGTGGACACTGTGGACAGTGTGGACATGCTGTGGACATTGTGGACATGCTGTGGACTTTGTGGACACTGTGGACATCGTGGACACTGTGGAACCCGTGGACAGTGTGGACATTGTGGAGATTGTGGACATGCTGTGGACATTGTGGAGATTGTGAACATTTTGGACATTGTGGACAGTGTGGACACTGTGGACATTGTGGACTCTGTGGACACTGTGGACATGGTGGATACTGTGGACCCTGTGGACAATGTGGTCACTGTGGATATGCTGTGGGCATTGTGGACAGTGTGGACTGTGGACATTGTGAACATGCTGTGGACACTGTGGACACTGTATATATTGTGGACATGCTGTGGACCATGTGGACACTGCGGACAATGTGGACATTATTGATACAGTCGCAACTGTGGACATTGTGAACATCGTGGACATGCTGTGGACATTGTGGACATTGTGGATAATGTGGACTCTGTGGGAATTGAGGTCATTGTGGTCACTGTGGACATGCTATGGTCATTCTGGACATTGTGGACATTGTGGATAATGTGGACTCTGTGGGCATTGAGGTTATTGTGTTCACTGTGGACATGCTATGGTCATTCTGGACATTGTGGACATGCTGTGGACATTGTGGATATTGTGGACACCGTGGACACTGTGGATATTGTGGACATGCTGTGGATATTGTGGATACTGTGGACAATCTGTACATTATGGATACTGTGGAAACAGTGGACATTGTGAACATTGTGGACATGCTGTGGGCATTGTGGACACTGTGCAGAATGTGGGCATTGTGGACACTGTGGGCATTGTGAACATAGTGGAAATAATGTGCACATTGTGGACACTGTGGACATTGGACACTGTGGACATTGTATACAGTGTGGACATTGCGGACATTATGAACAGTTTGGACACTGTGGACATTGTGGACATGCTGTGGACACTGTGAACATTGTGGATAATGTGGACATTGTGGGCATTATAGATATTGTGGACATGCTGTGGACGTTGTGGACATTGTGGATACTGTGGACATTGTGGTCACTGTGGAAACTATGGACACTGGACATTGTGGGCATTATGGACAGTGTGGAGATTGTGGACATGCTGTGGACATTGTGGAGATTGTCAACATTTTGGACACTGTGGACACTGTGGAAATTGTGGACATGCTGTGGACTTTGTGTACACTGTGGAACCTGTGGACAGTGTGGACATTGTGGAGATTGTGGACATGCTGTGGACATTGCGGAGATTGTGAACATTTTGGACATTGTTGGCACAGTGGACATGGTGGATACTGTGGACCCTGTGGACAGTGGACAATGCGGATATGCTGTGCACATTGCGGACACTGTGGACATGCTGTTGACACTGTGGACATTGTGAACATGCCGTGGACATTGTGGACACCGTGGAACCTGTGGGCAGTGTGGACATTGTGGAGATTGTGGACATGCTGTGGACATTGCAGAGATTGTGAACATTTTGGTCATTGTGGACACAGTGGACATGGTGAATTCTGTGGACCCTGTGGACAATGTGGACATTGTGGATATGCTGTGCACATGCTGTGGACATTGTGGACACTGTGTAGAATGTGGGCGTTGTGGACAATGTGGACATTGTGGGCATTATAGATATTGTGGACATGCTGTGGATGTTGTGGACATTGTGGACACTGTGGACATTGTGGTCACTGTGGAAACTATGGACACTGGACATTGTGGGCATTATGGAGAGTGTGGAGATTGTGGACATGCTGTGGACATTGTGGAGATTGTCAACATTTTGGACACTGTGGACACTGTGGAAATTGTGGACATGCTGTGGACTTTGTGGACACTGTGGAACCTGTGGACAGTGTGGACATTGTGGAGATTGTGGACAAGCTGTGGACATTGCGGAGATTGTGAACATTTTGGACATTGTTGGTACAGTAGACATGGTGGATACTGTGGACCCTGTGGACAGTGGACATTGCGGATATGCTGTGCACATTGCGGACACTGTGGACATGCTGTTGACACTGTGGACATTGTGAACATGCTGTGGACATTGTGGACACCGTGGAATCTGTGGGCAGTGTGGACACTGTGGATATTGTGGACATGCTGTGGACACTGTGGACAATGTGGACATTATGGATACTGTGGACACTGTGGATATTGTGGACATGCTGTGGACATTGTGGACACTGTGGAAATTCTGTGGACACTGAGTACATTGTGGACAATGTGGACATTCTGGACACTGTGGACATTTTGGACCATGTGGATATGGTGTATCCTGTGGACATTGTGAATACTGTGGAGATGGTGGACATTGTGATCATTCGGACACTTTGGACATTGTGGATAATGTGGACACTGTGGGTATTGTGGTCACTGTGGACATTGTGGACATGCTGTGGACATTGTGGATATTGTTGACACTGTGGACATTTTGGACATTGTGGCCACTGTGAACACAGTGGACGCTGTGGACATTGTGGATATTGTGGACACTGTGGATATTGTGGACATGCTGTGGACATTGTGGACACTGTGGAAATTCTGTGGACACTGAGTACATTGTGGACATTGTGGACATTCTGGACACTGTGGACATTTTGGACCATGTGGATATGGTGTATCCTGTGGACATTGTGAATACTGTGGAGATGGTGGACATTGTGATCATTCGGACACTTTGGACATTGTGGATAATGTGGACACTGTGGGTATTGTGGTCACTGTGGACATTGTGGACATGCTGTGGACATTGTGGATATTGTTGACACTGTGGACATTTTGGACATTGTGGCCACTGTGAACACAGTGGACGCTGTGGACATTGTGGATATTGTGGACACTGTGGATATTGTGGACATGCTGTGGACATTGTGGACACTGTGGACAATCTGTACATTACGGATACTGTGGAAACAGTGGACATTGTGAACATTGTGGACATGATGTGGACATTGTGAACACTGGAAACTGTGGGCACTGTGGACATTGTGGATAATGTGGACACCGTGGGCATTGTAGTCATTGTGGACATGCTGTGGACATTGTGGACATTGTGGACATTGGAGACACTGTAGACAGTGTGGTCACTGTAGACATTCTGGACATTGTGCACATGCTGTGGACATTGTGGACACTGTGGTCACTGTAAACATTTGAGACATCGTGGACGTTGTGGACATTGTGGATACCGTGGACATTGTGTACATTGATGACACTCTGTACTGTGGACATTGTGGACATGGTTGAATCTGTGGACATTTTGGACTTTGTGGACACTGTGGACAATGTGGACATTATGTATACTGTGGATACAGTGGACATTGTGGACACTGTAGACAATCTGGACATTGTGGTCATGCTGTGGACATTGTGGACATTGTGGACTCCATGGACACAGTGGATATTGTGGACATGCTGTGGACACTGTGGACAATGTGGACACTGTGGGAATTGTGGACATTGTGGACACTGTGGAAATTGTGGGCATTGTGGAGATTGTGAACATTTTAGACACTGTGGACATTGTGGACATGCTGTTGACACTGTGGATATTGTGGACACTGTGGACAGTGTGGACATGCTGTGGACATTGTGGACATGCTGTGGACTTTGTGGACATTGTGGACACTGTGAACATTGTGGACACGGTGGAAATTGTGGACACTGTGGAACCCGTGGACAGTGCGGACATTGTGGAGATTGTGGACATGCTGTGGACATTGTGGAGATTGTGAACATTTTGGACACTGTGGACATTGTGGACATGCTGTTGACACTGTGGATATTGTGGACACTGTGGACAGTGTGGACATGCTGTGGACATTGTGGACATGCTGTGGACTTTGTGGACACTGTGGGAATTGTGGACATTGTGGACACTGTGGAAATTGTGGGCATTGTGGAGATTGTGAACATTTTAGACACTGTGGACACTGTGGACATTGTGGACATGCCGTTGACACTGTGGATATTGTGGACACTGTGGACAGTGTGGACATGCTGTGGACATTGTGGACATGCTGTGGACTTTGTGGACACTGTGGACATCGTGGACACTGTGGAACCCGTGGACAGTGTGGACATTGTGGAGATTGTGGACATGCTGTGGACATTGTGGAGATTGTGAACATTTTGGACATTGTGGACAGTGTGGACACTGTGGACATTGTGGACTCTGTGGACACTGTGGACATGGTGGATACTGTGGACCCTGTGGACAATGTGGTCACTGTGGATATGCTGTGGGCATTGTGGACAGTGTGGACTGTGGACATTGTGAACATGCTGTGGACACTGTGGACACTGTATATATTGTGGACATGCTGTGGACAATGTGGACACTGCGGACAATGTGGACATTATTGATACAGTCGCAACTGTGGACATTGTGAACATCGTGGACATGCTGTGGACATTGTGGACATTGTGGATAATGTGGACTCTGTGGGCATTGAGGTCATTGTGGTCACTGTGGACATGCTATGGTCATTCTGGACATTGTGGACATTGTGGATAATGTGGACTCTGTGGGCATTGAGGTTATTGTGTTCACTGTGGACATGCTATGGTCATTCTGGACATTGTGGACATGCTGTGGACATTGTGGATATTGTTGACACTGTGGATATTGTGGCCGCTGTGGACACCATGGACGCTGTGGAAATTGTGAATATTGTGGACACCGTGGACACTGTGGATATTGTGGACATGCTGTGGATATTGTGGATACTGTGGACAATCTGTACATTATGGATACTGTGGAAGCAGTGGACATTGTGAACATTGTGGACATGCTGTGGGCATTGTGGACACTGTGCAGAATGTGGGCATTGTGGACACTGTGGGCATTGTGAACATAGTGGAAATAATGTGCACATTGTGGACACTGTGGACATTGGACACTGTGGACATTGTATACAGTGTGGACATTGCGGACATTATGAACAGTTTGGACACTGGCTATTGTGGACATTGTGGACATAGTGAACATTTTGGACACTGTGGACATTGTGGACATGCTGTGGACACTGTGAACATTGTGGATAATGTGGACATTGTGGGCATTATAGATATTGTGGACATGCTGTGGACGTTGTGGACATTGTGGATACTGTGGACATTGTGGTCACTGTGGAAACTATGGACACTGGACATTGTGGGCATTATGGACAGTGTGGAGATTGTGGACATGCTGTGGACATTGTGGAGATTGTCAACATTTTGGACACTGTGGACACTGTGGAAATTGTGGACATGCTGTGGACTTTGTGTACACTGTGGAACCTGTGGGCAGTGTGGACATTGTGGAGATTGTGGACATGCTGTGGACATTGCGGAGATTGTGAACATTTTGGTCATTGTGGACACAGTGGACATGGTGAATTCTGTGGACCCTGTGGACAATGTGGACATTGTGGATATGCTGTGCACATGCTGTGGACATTGTGGTCACTGTGGAAACTATGGACACTGGACATTGTGGGCATTATGGAGAGTGTGGAGATTGTGGACATGCTGTGGACATTGTGGAGATTGTCAACATTTTGGACACTGTGGACACTGTGGAAATTGTGGACATGCTGTGGACTTTGTGGACACTGTGGAACCTGTGGACAGTGTGGACATTGTGGAGATTGTGGACATGCTGTGGACATTGCGGAGATTGTGAACATTTTGGACATTGTTGTCACAGTAGACATGGTGGATACTGTGGACCCTGTGGACAATGTGGACATTGCGGATATGCTGTGCACATTGCGGACACTGTGGACATGCTGTGGACATTGTGGACACAGTGTAGAATGTGGGCATTGTGGACAATGTGGACATTATCGATACTGTGGAAACTGAGGACATTGTGAACATTGTGGAAATAATGTGCACATTGTGGACACTGTGGACTTTGTATACAGCGTGGACATTGTGGACATTATGAACAGTTTGGACACTGGGTATTGTGGACACTGTGGACATTGTGGACATGCTGTTGACACTGTGGATATTGTGGACATGCTGTGGACGTTGTGGACACTGCGGACAATGTGGACATTATTGATACAGTCACAACTGTGAACATCGTGGACATGCTGAGGACATTGTGGATAATGTGGACTCTGTGAACATTGTGGCCACTGTGGAAATTGTGGATATTGTGGACATGCTGTGGATATTGTGGATACTGTGGACAATCTGTACATTATGGATACTGTGGAAACAGTGGACATTGTGAACATTGTGGACATGCTGTGGACATTGTGGACACTGGAAACTGTGGACTTTGTGGACACTGTGGAAAATCTGTACATTACGGATACTGTGGACACTGTGGACATTGTGGATAATGTGGACACCGTGGGCATTGTGGTCATTGTGGACATGCTGTGGACATTGTGGACACTGGAAACTGTGGACATTGTGGCACTGTGGACAATGTGGACATTGTGGACACTGTGGAAACTGTGGACATTATCGATACTGTGGCTACAGTGGACATGCTGTGGACATTGTGGACACTGTGTAGAATGTGGGCGTTGTGGACAATGTGGACATTATCGATACTGTGGAAACTGAGGACATTGTGAACATTGTGGACATGCTGTGGACATTATGGATTATGTGGACACTGTGGGCAGTGTGGACATTGTGGACATGCTGTGGACTTTGTGGACACTGTGCAAATTGTGGACTTTGTGGACACTGTGGAAATTGTGGACATTGTAGACACTGTGGACATTGTGGACATGGTGCAGATTGTGGACATGCTGTGGACATTGTAGAGATTGTGAACATTTTGGACACAGTGGACACTGTGGACATTGTGGACATGCAGTGGACACTGTGGACATTGTGGACACGGTGGACACTGTGGAAACTGTGGACATTGTGAACGTTGTGGACATGCTGTGGATATTGTGGACATTGTGGATAATGTGGACACTGTGGGCATTATAGATATTGTGGACATGCTGTGGAAATTGTGGGCATTGTGGGCAGTGTGGAAACTGTGGACACTGTGGATATTGTGGGCATTGTGGGCAGTGTGGAGATTGTGGACATGTTGTGGACATTGTGGCGATTGTCAACATTTTGGGCACTGTGGACATTGTGGACATGCTGTGGACTTTGTGGACACTGTGGAACCTGTGGGCAGTGTGGACATTGTGGAGATTGTGAACATTTTGGACATTGTGGACACAGTGGACATGGTGAATTCTGTGGACATTGTGGATATGCTGTGCACCTGCTGTGGACATTGTGGACACTGTGTAGAATGTGGGCGTTGTGGACAATGTGGACATTATCGATACTGTGGAAACTGAGGACATTGTGAACATTGTGGACATGCTGTGGACATTATGGATTATGTGGACACTGTGGGCAGTGTGGACATTGTGGACATGCTGTGGACTTTGTGGACACTGTGCAAATTGTGGACTTTGTGGACACTGTGGAAATTGTGGACATTGTAGACACTGTGGACATTGTGGACATGGTGCAGATTGTGGACATGCTGTGGACATTGTAGAGATTGTGAACATTTTGGACACAGTGGACACTGTGGACATTGTGGACATGCAGTGGACACTGTGGACATTGTGGACACGGTGGACACTGTGGAAACTGTGGACATTGTGAACGTTGTGGACATGCTGTGGATATTGTGGACATTGTGGATAATGTGGACACTGTGGGCATTATAGATATTGTGGACATGCTGTGGAAATTGTGGGCATTGTGGGCAGTGTGGAAACTGTGGACACTGTGGATATTGTGGGCATTGTGGGCAGTGTGGAGATTGTGGACATGTTGTGGACATTGTGGCGATTGTCAACATTTTGGGCACTGTGGACTTTGTGAACACTGTGGAACCTGTGGGCAGTGTGGACATTGTGGAGATTGTGAACATTTTGGACATTGTGGACACAGTGGACATGGTGAATTCTGTGGACATTGTGGATATGCTGTGCACTTGCTGTGGACATTGTGGACACTGTGTAGAATGTGGGCGTTGTGGACAATGTGGACATTATCGATACTGTGGAAACTGAGGACATTGTGAACATTGTGGACATGCTGTGGATATTATGGACATTGTGGATAATGTGGACACTGTGGAAATTGTGGACATTGTAGACACTGTGGACATTGTGGACACTGTGCAGATTGTGGACATGCTGTGGACATTGTAGAGATTGTGAACATTGTGGACATTGTGGACACTGTGGACATTGTGGACATGCTGTTGACACTGTGGATATTGTGGACACTGGGCAGTGAGGACATGCTGTGGACATTGTGGACATGCTGTGAACTTTGTGGACATTGTGGACACTGTGAAAACTATGGACATTATCGATACTGTGGATACAGTGGACATTGTGAACATCGTGGACATGCTGTGGACATTGTGGACATGCAGTGGACACTGTGGACATTGTGGACACTGTGGACACTGTGAAAACTGTGGACATTGTGAACGTTGTGGACATGCTGTGGACATTGTGGACACTGTGGACATTGTGGGCATTGTGGAGATTGTGAACATTTTGGACACTGTGGTCATTGTGGACATGCTGTTGACACTGTGGATATTGTGGACACTGTGGACAGTGTGGACATGCTGTGGACATTGTGGACATGCTGTGGACTTTGTGGACACTGTGGGAATTGTGGACATTGTGGACACTGTGGAAATTGTGGGCATTGTGGAGATTGTGAACATTTTAGACACTGTGGACACTGTGGACATTGTGGACATGCTGTTGACACTGTGGATATTGTGGACACTGTGGACAGTGTGGACATGCTGTGGACATTGTGGACATGCAGTGGACTTTGTGGACACTGTGGGAATTGTGGACATTGTGGACACTGTGGAAATTGTGGGCATTGTGGAGATTGTGAACATTTTAGACACTGTGGACACTGTGGACATTGTGGACATGCTGTTGACACTGTGGATATTGTGGACACTGTGGACAGTGTGGACATGCTGTGGACATTGGAAACTGTGGACATTGTGGACACTGTGGACAATCTGTACATTACGGATACTGTGGAAACAGTGGACATTGTGAACATTGTGGACATGCTGTGGGCATTGTGGACACTGTGCAGAATGTGGGCATTGTGGACATGCTGTGGACATTGTGGACACTGGAAACTGTGGACTTTGTGGACACTGTGGAAAATCTGTACATTACGGATACTGTGGACACTGTGGACATTGTGGATAATGTGGACACCGTGGGCATTGTGGTCATTGTGGACATGCTGTGGACATTGTGGACACTGGAAACTGTGGACATTGTGGCACTGTGGACAATGTGGACATTGTGGACACTGTGGAAACTGTGGACATTATCGATACTGTGGCTACAGTGGACATGCTGTGGACATTGTGGACACTGTGTAGAATGTGGGCGTTGTGGACAATGTGGACATTATCGATACTGTGGAAACTGAGGACATTGTGAACATTGTGGACATGCTGTGGACATTATGGATTATGTGGACACTGTGGGCAGTGTGGACATTGTGGACATGCTGTGGACTTTGTGGACACTGTGCAAATTGTGGACTTTGTGGACACTGTGGAAATTGTGGACATTGTAGACACTGTGGACATTGTGGACATGGTGCAGATTGTGGACATGCTGTGGACATTGTAGAGATTGTGAACATTTTGGACACAGTGGACACTGTGGACATTGTGGACATGCAGTGGACACTGTGGACATTGTGGACACGGTGGACACTGTGGAAACTGTGGACATTGTGAACGTTGTGGACATGCTGTGGATATTGTGGACATTGTGGATAATGTGGACACTGTGGGCATTATAGATATTGTGGACATGCTGTGGAAATTGTGGGCATTGTGGGCAGTGTGGAAACTGTGGACACTGTGGATATTGTGGGCATTGTGGGCAGTGTGGAGATTGTGGACATGTTGTGGACATTGTGGCGATTGTCAACATTTTGGGCACTGTGGACATTGTGGACATGCTGTGGACTTTGTGGACACTGTGGAACCTGTGGGCAGTGTGGACAATGTGGAGATTGTGAACATTTTGGACATTGTGGACACAGTGGACATGGTGAATTCTGTGGACATTGTGGATATGCTGTGCACCTGCTGTGGACATTGTGGACACTGTGTAGAATGTGGGCGTTGTGGACAATGTGGACATTATCGATACTGTGGAAACTGAGGACATTGTGAACATTGTGGACATGCTGTGGACATTATGGATTATGTGGACACTGTGGGCAGTGTGGACATTGTGGACATGCTGTGGACTTTGTGGACACTGTGCAAATTGTGGACTTTGTGGACACTGTGGAAATTGTGGACATTGTAGACACTGTGGACATTGTGGACATGGTGCAGATTGTGGACATGCTGTGGACATTGTAGAGATTGTGAACATTTTGGACACAGTGGACACTGTGGACATTGTGGACATTGTGGACATGCAGTGGACACTGTGGACATTGTGGACACGGTGGACACTGTGGAAACTGTGGACATTGTGAACGTTGTGGACATGCTGTGGATATTGTGGACATTGTGGATAATGTGGACACTGTGGGCATTATAGATATTGTGGACATGCTGTGGAAATTGTGGGCATTGTGGGCAGTGTGGAAACTGTGGACACTGTGGATATTGTGGGCATTGTGGGCAGTGTGGAGATTGTGGACATGTTGTGGACATTGTGGCGATTGTCAACATTTTGGGCACTGTGGACTTTGTGAACACTGTGGAACCTGTGGGCAGTGTGGACATTGTGGAGATTGTGAACATTTTGGACATTGTGGACACAGTGGACATGGTGAATTCTGTGGACATTGTGGATATGCTGTGCACTTGCTGTGGACATTGTGGACACTGTGTAGAATGTGGGCGTTGTGGACAATGTGGACATTATCGATACTGTGGAAACTGAGGACATTGTGAACATTGTGGACATGCTGTGGATATTATGGACATTGTGGATAATGTGGACACTGTGGAAATTGTGGACATTGTAGACACTGTGGACATTGTGGACACTGTGCAGATTGTGGACATGCTGTGGACATTGTAGAGATTGTGAACATTGTGGACATTGTGGACACTGTGGACATTGTGGACATGCTGTTGACACTGTGGATATTGTGGACACTGGGCAGTGAGGACATGCTGTGGACATTGTGGACATGCTGTGAACTTTGTGGACATTGTGGACACTGTGAAAACTATGGACATTATCGATACTGTGGATACAGTGGACATTGTGAACATCGTGGACATGCTGTGGACATTGTGGACATGCAGTGGACACTGTGGACATTGTGGACACTGTGGACACTGTGAAAACTGTGGACATTGTGAACGTTGTGGACATGCTGTGGACATTGTGGACACTGTGGACATTGTGGGCATTGTGGAGATTGTGAACATTTTGGACACTGTGGTCATTGTGGACATGCTGTTGACACTGTGGATATTGTGGACACTGTGGACAGTGTGGACATGCTGTGGACATTGTGGACATGCTGTGGACTTTGTGGACACTGTGGGAATTGTGGACATTGTGGACACTGTGGAAATTGTGGGCATTGTGGAGATTGTGAACATTTTAGACACTGTGGACACTGTGGACATTGTGGACATGCTGTTGACACTGTGGATATTGTGGACACTGTGGACAGTGTGGACATGCTGTGGACATTGTGGACATGCTGTGGACTTTGTGGACACTGTGGGAATTGTGGACATTGTGGACACTGTGGAAATTGTGGGCATTGTGGAGATTGTGAACATTTTAGACACTGTGGACACTGTGGACATTGTGGACATGCTGTTGACACTGTGGATATTGTGGACACTGTGGACAGTGTGGACATGCTGTGGACATTGGAAACTGTGGACATTGTGGACACTGTGGACAATCTGTACATTACGGATACTGTGGAAACAGTGGACATTGTGAACATTGTGGACATGCTGTGGACATTGTGGACACTGGAAACTGTGGACACTGTGGACATTGTGGATAATGTGGACACCGTGGGCATTGTGGTCATTGTGGACACGCTGTGGACATTGTGGACACTGTGGACATTGTAGACACTGTAGACAGTGTGGACACTGTAGACATTCTGGACATTGTGCACATGCTGTGGACATTGTGGACACTGGACAATCTGTACATTACGGATACTGTGGAAACAGTGGACATTGTGAACATTGTGGACATGCTGTGGACATTGTGGACACTGGAAACTGTGGACATTGTGGATAATGTGGTCACCGTGGGCATTGTGGTCATTGTGGACACTGTGGACACTAGACATTCTGGACATTGTGCACATGCTGTGGACATTGTGGACCATGTGGATATGGTGTATCCTGTGGACATTGTGAATACTGTGGAGATGGTGGACATTGTGATCATTCGGACACTTTGGACATTGTGGATAACGTGGACACTGTGGGTATTGTGGTCACTGTGGACATTGTGGACATGCTGTGGACATTGTGGATATTGTTGACACTGTGGACATTTTGGACATTGTGGCCACTGTGAACACAGTGGACGCTGTGGACATTGTGGATATTGTGGACACTGTGGATATTGTGGACATGCTGTGGACATTGTGGACACTGTGGACAATCTGTACATTACGGATACTGTGGAAACAGTGGACATTGTGAACATTGTGGACATGCTGTGGACATTGTGAACACTGGAAACTGTGGGCACTGTGGACATTGTGGATAATGTGGACACTGTGGGCATTGTAGTCATTGTGGACATGCTGTGGACATTGTGGACATTGTGGACATTGGAGACACTGTAGACAGTGTGGTCACTGTAGACATTCTGGACATTGTGCACATGCTGTGGACATTGTGGACACTGTGGTCACTGTAAACATTTGAGACATCGTGGACGTTGTGGACATTGTGGATACCGTGGACATTGTGTACATTGATGACACTCTGTACTGTGGACATTGTGGACATGGTTGAATCTGTGGACATTTTGGACTTTGTGGACACTGTGGACAATGTGGACAATGTGGACATTATGTATACTGTGGATACAGTGGACATTGTGGACACTGTAGACAATCTGGACATTGTTGTCATGCTGTGGACATTGTGGACATTGTGGACTCCATGGACACAGTGGATATTGTGGACATGCTGTGGACACTGTGGACAATGTGGACACTGTGGGAATTGTGGACATTGTGGACTCTGTGGAAATTGTGGGCATTGTGGAGATTGTGAACATTTTAGACACTGTGGACATTGTGGACATGCTGTTGACACTGTGGATATTGTGGACACTGTGGACAGTGTGGACATGCTGTGGACATTGTGGACATGCTGTGGACTTTGTGGACATGCTGTGGACTTTGTGGACATGCTGTGGACTTTGTGGACATTGTGGACACTGTGAACATTGTGGACACGGTGGAAATTGTGGACACTGTGGAACCCGTGGACAGTGCGGACATTGTGGACATGCTGTGGACATTGTGGAGATTGTGAACATTTTGGACACTGTGGACATTGTGGACATGCTGTTGACACTGTGAATATTGTGGACATGCTGTGGACTTTGTGGACACTGTGGGAATTGTGGACATTGTGGACACTGTGGAAATTGTGGGCATTGTGGAGATTGTGAACATTTTAGACACTGTGGACACTGTGGACATTGTGGACATGCCGTTGACACTGTGGATATTGTGGACACTGTGGACAGTGTGGACATGCTGTGGACATTGTGGACATGCTGTGGACTTTGTGGACACTGTGGACATCGTGGACACTGTGGAACCCGTGGACAGTGTGGACATTGTGGAGATTGTGAACATTTTGGACATTGTGGACAGTGTGGACACTGTGGACATTGTGGACTCTGTGGACACTGTGGACATGGTGGATACTGTGGACCCTGTGGACAATGTGGTCACTGTGGATATGCTGTGGGCATTGTGGACAGTGTGGACTGTGGACATTGTGAACATGCTGTGGACACTGTGGACACTGTATATATTGTGGACATGCTGTGGACAATGTGGACACTGCGGACAATGTGGACATTATTGATACAGTCGCAACTGTGGACATTGTGAACATCGTGGACATGCTGTGGACATTGTGGACATTGTGGATAATGTGGACTCTGTGGGCATTGAGGTCATTGTGGTCACTGTGGACATGCTATGGTCATTCTGGACATTGTGGATAATGTGGACTCTGTGGGCATTGAGGTTATTGTGTTCACTGTGGACATGCTATGGTCATTCTGGACATTGTGGACATGCTGTGGACATTGTGGATATTGTTGACACTGTGGATATTGTGGCCGCTGTGGACACCATGGACGCTGTGGAAATTGTGGATATTGTGGACACCGTGGACACTGTGGATATTGTGGACATGCTGTGGATATTGTGGATACTGTGGACAATCTGTACATTATGGATACTGTGGAAGCAGTGGACATTGTGAACATTGTGGACATGCTGTGGGCATTGTGGACACTGTGCAGAATGTGGGCATTGTGGACACTGTGGGCATTGTGAACATAGTGGAAATAATGTGCACATTGTGGACACTGTGGACATTGGACACTGTGGACATTGTATACAGTGTGGACATTGCGGACATTATGAACAGTTTGGACACTGGCTATTGTGGACATTGTGGACATAGTGAACATTTTGGACACTGTGGACATTGTGGACATGCTGTGGATACTGTGAACATTGTGGATAATGTGGACATTGTGGGCATTATAGATATTGTGGACATGCTGTGGACGTTGTGGACATTGTGGATACTGTGGACATTGTGGTCACTGTGGAAACTATGGACACTGGACATTGTGGGCATTATGGACAGTGTGGAGATTGTGGACATGCTGTGGACATTGTGGAGATTGTCAACATTTTGGACACTGTGGACACTGTGGAAATTGTGGACATGCTGTGGACTTTGTGTACACTGTGGAACCTGTGGAAACAGTGGACATTGTGAACATTGTGGACATGCTGTGGACATTGTGAACACTGGAAACTGTGGGCACTGTGGACATTGTGGATAATGTGGACACCGTGGGCATTGTAGTCATTGTGGACATGCTGTGGACATTGTGGACATTGTGGACATTGGAGACACTGTAGACAGTGTGGTCACTGTAGACATTCTGGACATTGTGCACATGCTGTGGACATTGTGGACACTGTGGTCACTGTAAACATTTGAGACATCGTGGACGTTGTGGACATTGTGGATACCGTGGACATTGTGTACATTGATGACACTCTGTACTGTGGACATTGTGGACATGGTTGAATCTGTGGACATTTTGGACTTTGTGGACACTGTGGACAATGTGGACAATGTGGACATTATGTATACTGTGGATACAGTGGACATTGTGGACACTGTAGACAATCTGGACATTGTGGTCATGCTGTGGACATTGTGGACATTGTGGACTCCATGGACACAGTGGATATTGTGGACATGCTGTGGACACTGTGGACAATGTGGACACTGTGGGAATTGTGGACATTGTGGACACTGTGGAAATTGTGGGCATTGTGGAGATTGTGAACATTTTAGACACTGTGGACATTGTGGACATGCTGTTGACACTGTGGATATTGTGGACACTGTGGACAGTGTGGACATGCTGTGGACATTGTGGACATGCTGTGGACTTTGTGGACATTGTGGACACTGTGAACATTGTGGACACGGTGGAAATTGTGGACACTGTGGAACCCGTGGACAGTGCGGACATTGTGGAGATTGTGGACATGCTGTGGACATTGTGGAGATTGTGAACATTTTGGACACTGTGGACATTGTGGACATGCTGTTGACACTGTGGATATTGTGGACACTGTGGACAGTGTGGACATGCTGTGGACATTGTGGACATGCTGTGGACTTTGTGGACACTGTGGGAATTGTGGACATTGTGGACACTGTGGAAATTGTGGGCATTGTGGAGATTGTGAACATTTTAGACACTGTGGACACTGTGGACATTGTGGACATGCCGTTGACACTGTGGATATTGTGGACACTGTGGACAGTGTGGACATGCTGTGGACATTGTGGACATGCTGTGGACTTTGTGGACACTGTGGACATCGTGGACACTGTGGAACCCGTGGACAGTGTGGACATTGTGGAGATTGTGGACATGCTGTGGACATTGTGGAGATTGTGAACATTTTGGACATTGTGGACAGTGTGGACACTGTGGACATTGTGGACTCTGTGGACACTGTGGACATGGTGGATACTGTGGACCCTGTGGACAATGTGGTCACTGTGGATATGCTGTGGGCATTGTGGACAGTGTGGACTGTGGACATTGTGAACATGCTGTGGACACTGTGGACACTGTATATATTGTGGACATGCTGTGGACAATGTGGACACTGCGGACAATGTGGACATTATTGATACAGTCGCAACTGTGGACATTGTGAACATCGTGGACATGCTGTGGACATTGTGGACATTGTGGATAATGTGGACTCTGTGGGCATTGAGGTCATTGTGGTCACTGTGGACATGCTATGGTCATTCTGGACATTGTGGACATTGTGGATAATGTGGACTCTGTGGGCATTGAGGTTATTGTGTTCACTGTGGACATGCTATGGTCATTCTGGACATTGTGGACATGCTGTGGACATTGTGGATATTGTTGACACTGTGGATATTGTGGCCGCTGTGGACACCATGGACGCTGTGGAAATTGTGAATATTGTGGACACCGTGGACACTGTGGATATTGTGGACATGCTGTGGATATTGTGGATACTGTGGACAATCTGTACATTATGGATACTGTGGAAGCAGTGGACATTGTGAACATTGTGGACATGCTGTGGGCATTGTGGACACTGTGCAGAATGTGGGCATTGTGGACACTGTGGGCATTGTGAACATAGTGGAAATAATGTGCACATTGTGGACACTGTGGACATTGGACACTGTGGACATTGTATACAGTGTGGACATTGCGGACATTATGAACAGTTTGGACACTGGCTATTGTGGACATTGTGGACATAGTGAACATTTTGGACACTGTGGACATTGTGGACATGCTGTGGACACTGTGAACATTGTGGATAATGTGGACATTGTGGGCATTATAGATATTGTGGACATGCTGTGGACGTTGTGGACATTGTGGATACTGTGGACATTGTGGTCACTGTGGAAACTATGGACACTGGACATTGTGGGCATTATGGACAGTGTGGAGATTGTGGACATGCTGTGGACATTGTGGAGATTGTCAACATTTTGGACACTGTGGACACTGTGGAAATTGTGGACATGCTGTGGACTTTGTGTACACTGTGGAACCTGTGGGCAGTGTGGACATTGTGGAGATTGTGGACATGCTGTGGACATTGCGGAGATTGTGAACATTTTGGTCATTGTGGACACAGTGGACATGGTGAATTCTGTGGACCCTGTGGACAATGTGGACATTGTGGATATGCTGTGCACATGCTGTGGACATTGTGGTCACTGTGGAAACTATGGACACTGGACATTGTGGGCATTATGGAGAGTGTGGAGATTGTGGACATGCTGTGGACATTGTGGAGATTGTCAACATTTTGGACACTGTGGACACTGTGGAAATTGTGGACATGCTGTGGACTTTGTGGACACTGTGGAACCTGTGGACAGTGTGGACATTGTGGAGATTGTGGACATGCTGTGGACATTGCGGAGATTGTGAACATTTTGGACATTGTTGTCACAGTAGACATGGTGGATACTGTGGACCCTGTGGACAATGTGGACATTGCGGATATGCTGTGCACATTGCGGACACTGTGGACATGCTGTGGACATTGTGGACACAGTGTAGAATGTGGGCATTGTGGACAATGTGGACATTATCGATACTGTGGAAACTGAGGACATTGTGAACATTGTGGAAATAATGTGCACATTGTGGACACTGTGGACTTTGTATACAGCGTGGACATTGTGGACATTATGAACAGTTTGGACACTGGGTATTGTGGACACTGTGGACATTGTGGACATGCTGTTGACACTGTGGATATTGTGGACATGCTGTGGACGTTGTGGACACTGCGGACAATGTGGACATTATTGATACAGTCACAACTGTGAACATCGTGGACATGCTGTGGACATTGTGGATAATGTGGACTCTGTGAACATTGTGGCCACTGTGGAAATTGTGGATATTGTGGACATGCTGTGGATATTGTGGATACTGTGGACAATCTGTACATTATGGATACTGTGGAAACAGTGGACATTGTGAACATTGTGGACATGCTGTGGACATTGTGGACACTGGAAACTGTGGACTTTGTGGACACTGTGGAAAATCTGTACATTACGGATACTGTGGACACTGTGGACATTGTGGATAATGTGGACACCGTGGGCATTGTGGTCATTGTGGACATGCTGTGGACATTGTGGACACTGGAAACTGTGGACATTGTGGCACTGTGGACAATGTGGACATTGTGGACACTGTGGAAACTGTGGACATTATCGATACTGTGGCTACAGTGGACATGCTGTGGACATTGTGGACACTGTGTAGAATGTGGGCGTTGTGGACAATGTGGACATTATCGATACTGTGGAAACTGAGGACATTGTGAACATTGTGGACATGCTGTGGACATTATGGATTATGTGGACACTGTGGGCAGTGTGGACATTGTGGACATGCTGTGGACTTTGTGGACACTGTGGAAATTGTGGACATTGTAGACACTGTGGACATTGTGGACATGGTGCAGATTGTGGACATGCTGTGGACATTGTAGAGATTGTGAACATTTTGGACACAGTGGACACTGTGGACATTGTGGACATGCAGTGGACACTGTGGACATTGTGGACACGGTGGACACTGTGGAAACTGTGGACATTGTGAACGTTGTGGACATGCTGTGGATATTGTGGACATTGTGGATAATGTGGACACTGTGGGCATTATAGATATTGTGGACATGCTGTGGAAATTGTGGGCATTGTGGGCAGTGTGGAAACTGTGGACACTGTGGATATTGTGGGCATTGTGGGCAGTGTGGAGATTGTGGACATGTTGTGGACATTGTGGCGATTGTCAACATTTTGGGCACTGTGGACATTGTGGACATGCTGTGGACTTTGTGGACACTGTGGAACCTGTGGGCAGTGTGGACATTGTGGAGATTGTGAACATTTTGGACATTGTGGACACAGTGGACATGGTGAATTCTGTGGACATTGTGGAAATGCTGTGCACCTGCTGTGGACATTGTGGACACTGTGTAGAATGTGGGCGTTGTGGACAATGTGGACATTATCGATACTGTGCAAACTGAGGACATTGTGAACATTGTGGACATGCTGTGGATATTATGGACATTGTGGATAATGTGGACACTGTGGAAATTGTGGACATTGTAGACACTGTGGACACTGTGGACATTGTGGACACTGTGCAGATTGTGGACATGCTGTGGACATTGTAGAGATTGTGAACATTGTGGACATTGTGGACACTGTGGACATTGTGGACATGCTGTGGAAATTGTGGACATGCTGTGGACTTTGTGGACATTGTGGACACTGTGAACATTGTGGACACGGTGGAAATTGTGGACACTGTGGAACCTGTGGACAGTGCGGACATTGTGGAGATTGTGGACATGCTGTGGACATTGTGGAGATTGTGAACATTTTGGACACTGTGGACATTGTGGACATGCTGTTGACACTGTGGATATTGTGGACATGCTGTGGACTTTGTGGACACTGTGGGAATTGTGGACATTGTGGACACTGTGGAAATTGTGGGCATTGTGGAGATTGTGAACATTTTAGACACTGTGGACACTGGACATTGTGGACATGCTGTGGACTTTGTGGACACTGTGGGAATTGTGGACATTGTGGACACTGTGGAAATTGTGGGCATTGTGGAGATTGTGAACATTTTAGACACTGTGGACACTGTGGACATTGTGGACATGCTGTGGACATTGTGGACATGCTGTGGACTTTGTGGACACTGTGGACATTGTATACAGTGTGGACATTGTGGACATTATGAACAGTTTGGACACTGGCTATTGTGGACACTGTGGACATCGTGGTCATGCCTGGACATTGTGGATAATGTGGACTCTGTGGGCATTGAGGTTATTGTGTTCACTGTGGACATGCTATGGTCATTCTGGACATTGTGGACATGCTGTGGACATTGTGGATATTGTTGACACTGTGGACATTGTGGCCACTGTGGACACCATGGACGCTGTGGACATTGTGGACATTGTGGACATGCTGTTGACACTGTGGATATTGTGGACACTGTGGACAGTGTGGACATGCTGTTGACATTGTGGACATGCTGTGGACTTTGTGGACACTGTGGACATTGTATACAGTGTGGACATTGTGGACATTATGAACAGTTTGGACACTGGCTATTGTGGACACTGTGGACATCGTGGTCATGCTGTGGACATTGTGGATAATGTGGACTCTGTGGGCATTGAGGTTATTGTGTTCACTGTGGACATGCTATGGTCATTCTGGACATTGTGGACATGCTGTGGACATTGTGGATATTGTTGACACTGTGGACATTGTGGCCACTGTGGACACCATGGACGCTGTGGACATTGTGGACATGCTGTTGACACTGTGGATATTGTGGCCACTGTGGACACCATGGACGCTGTGGACATTGTGGACATTGTGGACATGCTGTTGACACTGTGGATATTGTGGCCACTGTGGACACCATGGACGCTGTGGACATTGTGGACATTGTGGACATGCTGTTGACACTGTGGATATTGTGGACACTGTGGGAATTGTGGACATTGTGGACAGTGTGGAAATTGTGGGCATTGTGGAGATTGTGAACATTTTAGACACTGTGGACACTGTGGACATTGTGGACATGCTGTTGACACTGTGGACAGTGTGGACATGCTGTGGACATTGGAAACTGTGGACATTGTGGACACTGTGGACAATCTGTACATTACGGATACTGTGGAAACAGTGGACATTGTGAACATTGTGGACATGCTGTGGACATTGTGGACACTGGAAACTGTGGACACTGTGGACATTGTGGATAATGTGGACACCGTGGGCATTGTGGTCATTGTGGACACGCTGTGGACATTGTGGACACTGTGGACATTGTAGACACTGTAGACAGTGTGGACACTGTAGACATTCTGGACATTGTGCACATGCTGTGGACATTTTGGACACTGGACAATCTGTACATTACGGATACTGTGGAAACAGTGGACATTGTGAACATTGTGGACATGCTGTGGACATTGTGGACACTGGAAACTGTGGACATTGTGGATAATGTGGTCACCGTGGGCATTGTGGTCATTGTGGACACTGTGGACACTAGACATTCTGGACATTGTGCACATGCTGTGGACATTGTGGACACTGTGGTCACTGTGGACATTTGAGACACTGTGGACACTGTGGTCACTGTGGACATTTGAGACATTGTGGATGTTGTGGACATTGGGGATACTGTGGACATTGTGTACATTGATGACACTCTGTACACTGTGGACATGGTGGACATGGTTGAAACATTGTGGACACTGTGGACAATGTGGACATTATGTATACTGTGGATACAGTGGACATTGTGGACATGCTGTGGTCATTGTGGACTCCATGGACACTGTGGATATTGTGGACATGCTGTGGACACTGTGGACAATGTGGACATTATGGATACTGTGGACACTGTGGATATTGTGGACATGCTGTGGACACTGTGGACAATGTGGACATGCTGTGGACATTGTGGACACTGTGGAAATTCTGTGGACACTGAGAACATTGTGGACATTGTGGACATTCTGGACACTGTGGACATTTTGGACCATGTGGATATGGTGTATCCTGTGGACATTGTGAATACTGTGGAGATGGTGGACATTGTGATCATTCGGACACTTTGGACATTGTGGATAATGTGGACACTGTGGGTATTGTGGTCACTGTGGACATTGTGGACATGCTGTGGACATTGTGGATATTGTTGACACTGTGGACATTTTGGACATTGTGGCCACTGTGAACACAGTGGACGCTGTGGACATTGTGGATATTGTGGACACTGTGGATATTGTGGACATGCTGTGGACATTGTGGACACTGTGGACAATCTGTACATTACGGATACTGTGGAAACAGTGGAAATTGTGAACATTGTGGACATGCTGTGGACATTGTGAACACTGGAAACTGTGGGCACTGTGGACATTGTGGATAATGTGGACACCGTGGGCATTGTAGTCATTGTGGACATGCTGTGGACATTGTGGACATTGTGGACATTGTAGACACTGTAGACAGTGTGGACACTGTAGTCATTCTGGACATTGTGCACATGCTGTGGACATTGTGGACACTGTGGTCACTGTAAACATTTGAGACATCGTGGACGTTGTGGACATTGTGGATACCGTGGACATTGTGTACATTGATGACACTCTGTACTGTGGACATTGTGGACATGGTTGAATCTGTGGACATTTTAGACTTTGTGGACACTGTGGACAATGTGGACAATGTGGACATTATGTATACTGTGGATACAGTGGACATTGTGGACACTGTAGACAATCTGGACATTGTGGTCATGCTGTGGACATTGTGGACATTGTGGACTCCATGGACACAGTGGATATTGTGGACATGCTGTGGACACTGTGGACAATGTGGACACTGTGGGAATTGTGGACATTGTGGACACTGTGGAAATTGTGGGCATTGTGGAGATTGTGAACATTTTAGACACTGTGGACATTGTGGACATGCTGTGGAAATTGTGGACATGCTGTGGACTTTGTGGACATGCTGTGGACTTTGTGGAAATTGTGGACACTGTGGAACCCGTGGACAGTGCGGACATTGTGGAGATTGTGGACATGCTGTGGACATTGTGGAGATTGTGAACATTTTGGACACTGTGGACATTGTGGACATGCTGTTGACACTGTGGATATTGTGGACATGCTGTGGACTTTGTGGACACTGTGGGAATTGTGGACATTGTGGACACTGTGGAAATTGTGGGCATTGTGGAGATTGTGAACATTTTAGACACTGTGGACACTGGACATTGTGGACATGCTGTGGACATTGTGGAGATTGTGAACAGTTTGGACACTGTGGACATTGTGGACATGCTGTTGACACTGTGGATATTGTGGACATGCTGTGGACTTTGTGGACACTGTGGGAATTGTGGACATTGTGGACACTGTGGAAATTGTGGGCATTGTGGAGATTGTGAACATTTTAGACACTGTGGACACTGGACATTGTGGACATGCTGTGGACTTTGTGGACACTGTGGGAATTGTGGACATTGTGGACACTGTGGAAATTGTGGGCATTGTGGAGATTGTGAACATTTTAGACACTGTGGACACTGTGGACATTGTGGACATGCCGTTGACACTGTGGATATTGTGGACACTGTGGACAGTGTGGACATGCTGTGGACATTGTGGACATGCTGTGGACTTTGTGGACACTGTGGACATCGTGGACACTGTGGAACCCGTGGACAGTGTGGACATTGTGGAGATTGTGGACATGCTGTGGACATTGTGGAGATTGTGAACATTTTGGACATTGTGGACAGTGTGGACACTGTGGACATTGTGGACATAGTGGAAATAATGTGCACATTGTGGACACTGGACATTGGACACTGTGGACATTGTATACAGTGTGGACATTGTGGACATTATGAACAGTTTGGACACTGGCTATTGTGGACACTGTGGACATCGTGGTCATGCTGTGGACATTGTGGATAATGTGGACTCTGTGGGCATTGAGGTTATTGTGTTCACTGTGGACATGCTATGGTCATTCTGGACATTGTGGACATGCTGTGGACATTGTGGATATTGTTGACACTGTGGACATTGTGGCCACTGTGGACACCATGGACGCTGTGGACAGTGTGGATATTGTGGACACCGTGGACACTGTGGATATTGTGGACATGCTGTGGATATTGTGGATACTGTGGACAATCTGTACATTATGGATACTGTGGAAACAGTGGACATTGTGAACATTGTGGACATGCTGTGGACATTGGAAACTGTGGACATTGTGGACACTGGACAATCTGTACATTACGGATACTGTGGAAACATTGGAAATTGTGAACATTGTGGACATGCTGTGGACATTGTGGACACTGGAAACTGTGAACACTGTGGACATTGTGGATAATGTGGACACCGTGGGCATTGTGGTCATTGTGGACATGCTGTGGACATTGTGGACACTGTGGACATTGTAGACACTGTAGACAGTGTGGACACTGTAGACATTCTGGACATTGTGGACACTGTGGTCACTGTGGACATTTGAGACATTGTGGACACTGTGGACATTGTGGACATGCTGTGGACATTGTGGACACTGTGGAAATTCTGTGGACACTGAGAACATTGTGGACATTGTGGGCATTGTGGACATTCTGGACACTGTGGACATTTTGGACCTTGTGGATATGGTGTACCCTGTGGACATTGTGAATACTGTGGAGATGGTGGACATTGTGATCTTTCGGACACTTTGGACATTTTGGACAATGTGGACAATGTGGAGATTGTGGACAATGTGGACATTGTGAACATGCTGTGGACATTGTGAAAGTTGTGGACATGCTGTGGACATTGTGGACATTGTGGACACTGTGGAAATTAAGGACATTGTGGTCACTGTGGAAACTGTGGACACTGTGGACATTGTGGGCATTGTGGACAGTGTGGAGATTGTGGACATGTTCTGGACATTGTGGCGATTATCAACATTTTGGGCACTGTGGACATTGTGGACATGCTGTGGACTTTGTGGACACTGTGGAACCTGTGGGCAGTGTGAACATTGTGGAGATTGTGGACATGCTGTGGACATTGCGGAGATTGTGAACATTTTGGACATTGTGGACACAGTAGACATGGTGAATTCTGTGGACCCTGTGGACAATGTGGACATTGTGGATATGCTGTGCACATGCTGTGGACATTGTGGACACTGTGTAGAATGTGGGCGTTGTGGAGAATGTGGACATTATCGATACTGTGGAATTTGAGGACATTGTGAACATTGTGGACATGCTGTGGATATTATGGACATTGTGGATAATGTGGACACTGTGGAAATTGTGGACATTGTAGACACTATGGACACTGTGGACATTGTGGACACTGTGCAGATTGTGGACATGCTGTGGACATTGTAGAGATTGTGAACATTTTGGACACTGGACACTGTCTTCATTGTGAACATTGTGGACATGCTGTTGACACTGTGGATATTGTAGACACTGTGGACACTGGACATTGTGGACACTGTGCAGATTGTGGACATGCTGTGGACATTGTAGAGATTGTGAGCATTTTGGACACAGTGGACACTTTCTTCATTGTGAACATTGTGGACACTGTGGACATTCTGGACATGCTGTTGACACTGTGGATATTGTAGACACTGTGGACAGTGAGGACATGCTGTGGACATTGTGGACATGCTGTCGACTTTGTGGACATTGTGGACACTGTGAAAACTGTGGACATTATTGATACTGTGGATACAGTGGACATTGTGAACATCGTGGACATGCTGTGGACATTGTGGATAATGTGGACACTGTGGGCATTGTGGTCATTGTGGTCACTGGACATGCTGTGGTCATTCTGGACATTGTGGACATGCTGTTGACACTGTGGACATTGTGAACATGCTGTGGACATTGTGGACACCGTGGACACTGTATATATTGTGGACATGCTGTGGACATTGTGGACACTGCAGACAACGTGGACATTATTGATACAGTCACAACTGTGAACATCGTGGACATGCTGTGGACATTGTGGATAATGTGGACTCTGTGGATATTGTGGATACTGTGGACAATCTGTACATTATGGATACTGTGGAAACAGTGGACATTGTGAACATTGTGGACATGCTGTGGACATTGTGGACACTGGAAACTGTGGACTTTGTGGACACTGTGGAAAATCTGTACATTACGGATACTGTGGACACTGTGGACATTGTGGATAATGTGGACACCGTGGGCATTGTGGTCATTGTGGACATGCTGTGGACATTGTGGACACTGGAAACTGTGGACATTGTGGCACTGTGGACAATGTGGACATTGTGGACACTGTGGAAACTGTGGACATTATCGATACTGTGGCTACAGTGGACATGCTGTGGACATTGTGGACACTGTGTAGAATGTGGGCGTTGTGGACAATGTGGACATTATCGATACTGTGGAAACTGAGGACATTGTGAACATTGTGGACATGCTGTGGACATTATGGATTATGTGGACACTGTGGGCAGTGTGGACATTGTGGACATGCTGTGGACTTTGTGGACACTGTGCAAATTGTGGACTTTGTGGACACTGTGGAAATTGTGGACATTGTAGACACTGTGGACATTGTGGACATGGTGCAGATTGTGGACATGCTGTGGACATTGTAGAGATTGTGAACATTTTGGACACAGTGGACACTGTGGACATTGTGGACATGCAGTGGACACTGTGGACATTGTGGACACGGTGGACACTGTGGAAACTGTGGACATTGTGAACGTTGTGGACATGCTGTGGATATTGTGGACATTGTGGATAATGTGGACACTGTGGGCATTATAGATATTGTGGACATGCTGTGGAAATTGTGGGCATTGTGGGCAGTGTGGAAACTGTGGACACTGTGGATATTGTGGGCATTGTGGGCAGTGTGGAGATTGTGGACATGTTGTGGACATTGTGGCGATTGTCAACATTTTGGGCACTGTGGACATTGTGGACATGCTGTGGACTTTGTGGACACTGTGGAACCTGTGGGCAGTGTGGACATTGTGGAGATTGTGAACATTTTGGACATTGTGGACACAGTGGACATGGTGAATTCTGTGGACATTGTGGATATGCTGTGCACCTGCTGTGGACATTGTGGACACTGTGTAGAATGTGGGCGTTGTGGACAATGTGGACATTATCGATACTGTGGAAACTGAGGACATTGTGAACATTGTGGACATGCTGTGGATATTATGGACATTGTGGATAATGTGGACACTGTGGAAATTGTGGACATTGTAGACACTGTGGACACTGTGGACATTGTGGACACTGTGCAGATTGTGGACATGCTGTGGACATTGTAGAGATTGTGAACATTGTGGACATTGTGGACACTGTGGACATTGTGGACATGCTGTTGACACTGTGGATATTGTGGACACTGGGCAGTGAGGACATGCTGTGGACATTGTGGACATGCTGTGAACTTTGTGGACATTGTGGACACTGTGAAAACTATGGACATTATCGATACTGTGGATACAGTGGACATTGTGAACATCGTGGACATGCTGTGGACATTGTGGACATGCAGTGGACACTGTGGACATTGTGGACACTGTGGACACTGTGAAAACTGTGGACATTGTGAACGTTGTGGAAATGCTGTGGACATTGTGGACACTGTGGACATTGTGGGCATTGTGGAGATTGTGAACATTTTGGACACTGTGGTCATTGTGGACATGCTGTTGACACTGTGGATATTGTGGACACTGTGGACAGTGTGGACATGCTGTGGACATTGTGGACATGCTGTGGACTTTGTGGACACTGTGGGAATTGTGGACATTGTGGACACTGTGGAAATTGTGGGCATTGTGGAGATTGTGAACATTTTAGACACTGTGGACACTGTGGACATTGTGGACATGCTGTTGACACTGTGGATATTGTGGACACTGTGGACAGTGTGGACATGCTGTGGACATTGGAAACTGTGGACATTGTGGACACTGTGGACAATCTGTACATTACGGATACTGTGGAAACAGTGGACATTGTGAACATTGTGGACATGCTGTGGACATTGTGGACACTGGAAACTGTGGACACTGTGGACATTGTGGATAATGTGGACACCGTGGGCATTGTGGTCATTGTGGACACGCTGTGGACATTGTGGACACTATGGACATTGTAGACACTGTAGACAGTGTGGACACTGTAGACATTCTGGACATTGTGGTCATGCTGTGGACATTGTGGACATTGTGGACTCCATGGACACAGTGGATATTGTGGACATGCTGTGGACACTGTGGACAATGTGGACACTGTGGGAATTGTGGACATTGTGGACACTGTGGAAATTGTGGGCATTGTGGAGATTGTGAACATTTTAGACACTGTGGACATTGTGGACATGCTGTGGAAATTGTGGACATGCTGTGGACTTTGTGGACATGCTGTGGACTTTGTGGAAATTGTGGACACTGTGGAACCCGTGGACAGTGCGGACATTGTGGAGATTGTGGACATGCTGTGGACATTGTGGAGATTGTGAACATTTTGGACACTGTGGACATTGTGGACATGCTGTTGACACTGTGGATATTGTGGACATGCTGTGGACTTTGTGGACACTGTGGGAATTGTGGACATTGTGGACACTGTGGAAATTGTGGGCATTGTGGAGATTGTGAACATTTTAGACACTGTGGACACTGGACATTGTGGACATGCTGTGGACTTTGTGGACACTGTGGGAATTGTGGACATTGTGGACACTGTGGAAATTGTGGGCATTGTGGAGATTGTGAACATTTTAGACACTGTGGACACTGTGGACATTGTGGACATGCCGTTGACACTGTGGATATTGTGGACACTGTGGACAGTGTGGACATGCTGTGGACATTGTGGACATGCTGTGGACTTTGTGGACACTGTGGACATCGTGGACACTGTGGAACCCGTGGACAGTGTGGACATTGTGGAGATTGTGGACATGCTGTGGACATTGTGGAGATTGTGAACATTTTGGACATTGTGGACAGTGTGGACACTGTGGACATTGTGGACATAGTGGAAATAATGTGCACATTGTGGACACTGGACATTGGACACTGTGGACATTGTATACAGTGTGGACATTGTGGACATTATGAACAGTTTGGACACTGGCTATTGTGGACACTGTGGACATCGTGGTCATGCTGTGGACATTGTGGATAATGTGGACTCTGTGGGCATTGAGGTTATTGTGTTCACTGTGGACATGCTATGGTCATTCTGGACATTGTGGACATGCTGTGGACATTGTGGATATTGTTGACACTGTGGACATTGTGGCCACTGTGGACACCATGGACGCTGTGGACAGTGTGGATATTGTGGACACCGTGGACACTGTGGATATTGTGGACATGCTGTGGATATTGTGGATACTGTGGACAATCTGTACATTATGGATACTGTGGAAACAGTGGACATTGTGAACATTGTGGACATGCTGTGGACATTGGAAACTGTGGACATTGTGGACACTGGACAATCTGTACATTACGGATACTGTGGAAACATTGGAAATTGTGACCATTGTGGACATGCTGTGGACATTGTGGACACTGGAAACTGTGAACACTGTGGACATTGTGGATAATGTGGACACCGTGGGCATTGTGGTCATTGTGGACATGCTGTGGACATTGTGGACACTGTGGACATTGTAGACACTGTAGACAGTGTGGACACTGTAGACATTCTGGACATTGTGGACACTGTGGTCACTGTGGACATTTGAGACATTGTGGACACTGTGGACATTGTGGACATGCTGTGGACATTGTGGACACTGTGGAAATTCTGTGGACACTGAGAACATTGTGGGCATTGTGGACATTCTGGACACTGTGGACATTTTGGACCTTGTGGATATGGTGTACCCTGTGGACATTGTGAATACTGTGGAGATGGTGGACATTGTGATCTTTCGGACACTTTGGACATTTTGGACAATGTGGACAATGTGGAGATTGTGGACAATGTGGACATTGTGAACATTCTGTGGACATTGTGAAAGTTGTGGACATGCTGTGGACATTGTGGACATTGTGGACACTGTGGAAATTAAGGACATTGTGGTCACTGTGGAAACTGTGGACACTGTGGACATTGTGGGCATTGTGGACAGTGTGGAGATTGTGGACATGTTGTGGACATTGTGGCGATTATCAACATTTTGGGCACTGTGGACATTGTGGACATGCTGTGGACTTTGTGGACACTGTGGAACCTGTGGGCAGTGTGGATATTGTGGAGATTGTGGACATGCTGTGGACATTGCGGAGATTGTGAACATTTTGGACATTGTGGACACAGTGGACATGGTGAATTCTGTGGACCCTGTGGACAATGTGGACATTGTGGATATGCTGTGCACATGCTGTGGACATTGTGGACACTGTGTAGAATGTGGGCGTTGTGGAGAATGTGGACATTATCGATACTGTGGAATTTGAGGACATTGTGAACATTGTGGACATGCTGTGGATATTATGGACATTGTGGATAATGTGGACACTGTGGAAATTGTGGACATTGTAGACACTATGGACACTGTGGACATTGTGGACACTGTGCAGATTGTGGACATGCTGTGGACATTGTAGAGATTGTGAACATTTTGGACACTGGACACTGTCTTCATTGTGAACATTGTGGACATGCTGTTGACACTGTGGATATTGTAGACACTGTGGACACTGTGGACATTGTGGACACTGTGCAGATTGTGGACATGCTGTGGACATTGTAGAGATTGTGAGCATTTTGGACACAGTGGACACTTTCTTCATTGTGAACATTGTGGACACTGTGGACATTCTGGACATGCTGTTGACACTGTGGATATTGTAGACACTGTGGACAGTGAGGACATGCTGTGGACATTGTGGACATGCTGTCGACTTTGTGGACATTGTGGACACTGTGAAAACTGTGGACATTATTGATACTGTGGATACAGTGGACATTGTGAACATCGTGGACATGCTGTGGACATTGTGGATAATGTGGACACTGTGGGCATTGTGGTCATTGAGGTCACTGGACTTGCTGTGGTCATTCTGGACATTGTGGACATGCTGTTGACACTGTGGACATTGTGAACATGCTGTGGACATTGTGGACACCGTGGACACTGTATATATTGTGGACATGCTGTGGACATTGTGGACACTGCGGACAATGTGGACATTATTGATACAGTCACAACTGTGAACATCGTGGACATGCTGTGGACATTGTGGATAATGTGGACTCTGTGGATATTGTGGATACTGTGGACAATCTGTACATTATGGATACTGTGGAAACAGTGGACATTGTGAACATTGTGGACATGCTGTGGACATTGTGGACACTGGAAACTGTGGACTTTGTGGACACTGTGGAAAATCTGTACATTACGGATACTGTGGACACTGTGGACATTGTGGATAATGTGGACACCGTGGGCATTGTGGTCATTGTGGACATGCTGTGGACATTGTGGACACTGGAAACTGTGGACATTGTGGCACTGTGGACAATGTGGACATTGTGGACACTGTGGAAACTGTGGACATTATCGATACTGTGGCTACAGTGGACATGCTGTGGACATTGTGGACACTGTGTAGAATGTGGGCGTTGTGGACAATGTGGACATTATCGATACTGTGGAAACTGAGGACATTGTGAACATTGTGGACATGCTGTGGACATTATGGATTATGTGGACACTGTGGGCAGTGTGGACATTGTGGACATGCTGTGGACTTTGTGGACACTGTGCAAATTGTGGACTTTGTGGACACTGTGGAAATTGTGGACATTGTAGACACTGTGGACATTGTGGACATGGTGCAGATTGTGGACATGCTGTGGACATTGTAGAGATTGTGAACATTTTGGACACAGTGGACACTGTGGACATTGTGGACATGCAGTGGACACTGTGGACATTGTGGACACGGTGGACACTGTGGAAACTGTGGACATTGTGAACGTTGTGGACATGCTGTGGATATTGTGGACATTGTGGATAATGTGGACACTGTGGGCATTATAGATATTGTGGACATGCTGTGGAAATTGTGGGCATTGTGGGCAGTGTGGAAACTGTGGACACTGTGGATATTGTGGGCATTGTGGGCAGTGTGGAGATTGTGGACATGTTGTGGACATTGTGGCGATTGTCAACATTTTGGGCACTGTGGACTTTGTGAACACTGTGGAACCTGTGGGCAGTGTGGACATTGTGGAGATTGTGAACATTTTGGACATTGTGGACACAGTGGACATGGTGAATTCTGTGGACATTGTGGATATGCTGTGCACTTGCTGTGGACATTGTGGACACTGTGTAGAATGTGGGCGTTGTGGACAATGTGGACATTATCGATACTGTGGAAACTGAGGACATTGTGAACATTGTGGACATGCTGTGGATATTATGGACATTGTGGATAATGTGGACACTGTGGAAATTGTGGACATTGTAGACACTGTGGACATTGTGGACACTGTGCAGATTGTGGACATGCTGTGGACATTGTAGAGATTGTGAACATTGTGGACATTGTGGACACTGTGGACATTGTGGACATGCTGTTGACACTGTGGATATTGTGGACACTGGGCAGTGAGGACATGCTGTGGACATTGTGGACATGCTGTGAACTTTGTGGACATTGTGGACACTGTGAAAACTATGGACATTATCGATACTGTGGATACAGTGGACATTGTGAACATCGTGGACATGCTGTGGACATTGTGGACATGCAGTGGACACTGTGGACATTGTGGACACTGTGGACACTGTGAAAACTGTGGACATTGTGAACGTTGTGGACATGCTGTGGACATTGTGGACACTGTGGACATTGTGGGCATTGTGGAGATTGTGAACATTTTGGACACTGTGGTCATTGTGGACATGCTGTTGACACTGTGGATATTGTGGACACTGTGGACAGTGTGGACATGCTGTGGACATTGTGGACATGCTGTGGACTTTGTGGACACTGTGGGAATTGTGGACATTGTGGACACTGTGGAAATTGTGGGCATTGTGGAGATTGTGAACATTTTAGACACTGTGGACACTGTGGACATTGTGGACATGCTGTTGACACTGTGGATATTGTGGACACTGTGGACAGTGTGGACATGCTGTGGACATTGTGGACATGCTGTGGACTTTGTGGACACTGTGGGAATTGTGGACATTGTGGACACTGTGGAAATTGTGGGCATTGTGGAGATTGTGAACATTTTAGACACTGTGGACACTGTGGACATTGTGGACATGCTGTTGACACTGTGGATATTGTGGACACTGTGGACAGTGTGGACATGCTGTGGACATTGGAAACTGTGGACATTGTGGACACTGTGGACAATCTGTACATTACGGATACTGTGGAAACAGTGGACATTGTGAACATTGTGGACATGCTGTGGACATTGTGGACACTGGAAACTGTGGACACTGTGGACATTGTGGATAATGTGGACACCGTGGGCATTGTGGTCATTGTGGACACGCTGTGGATATTATGGACATTGTGGATAATGTGGACACTGTGGAAATTGTGGACATTGTAGACACTATGGACACTGTGGACATTGTGGACACTGTGCAGATTGTGGACATGCTGTGGACATTGTAGAGATTGTGAACATTTTGGACACTGGACACTGTCTTCATTGTGAACATTGTGGACATGCTGTTGACACTGTGGATATTGTAGACACTGTGGACACTGTGGACATTGTGGACACTGTGCAGATTGTGGACATGCTGTGGACATTGTAGAGATTGTGAGCATTTTGGACACAGTGGACACTTTCTTCATTGTGAACATTGTGGACACTGTGGACATTCTGGACATGCTGTTGACACTGTGGATATTGTAGACACTGTGGACAGTGAGGACATGCTGTGGACATTGTGGACATGCTGTCGACTTTGTGGACATTGTGGACACTGTGAAAACTGTGGACATTATTGATACTGTGGATACAGTGGACATTGTGAACATCGTGGACATGCTGTGGACATTGTGGATAATGTGGACACTGTGGGCATTGTGGTCATTGAGGTCACTGGACTTGCTGTGGTCATTCTGGACATTGTGGACATGCTGTTGACACTGTGGACATTGTGAACATGCTGTGGACATTGTGGACACCGTGGACACTGTATATATTGTGGACATGCTGTGGACATTGTGGACACTGCGGACAATGTGGACATTATTGATACAGTCACAACTGTGAACATCGTGGACATGCTGTGGACATTGTGGATAATGTGGACTCTGTGGATATTGTGGATACTGTGGACAATCTGTACATTATGGATACTGTGGAAACAGTGGACATTGTGAACATTGTGGACATGCTGTGGACATTGTGGACACTGGAAACTGTGGACTTTGTGGACACTGTGGAAAATCTGTACATTACGGATACTGTGGACACTGTGGACATTGTGGATAATGTGGACACCGTGGGCATTGTGGTCATTGTGGACATGCTGTGGACATTGTGGACACTGGAAACTGTGGACATTGTGGCACTGTGGACAATGTGGACATTGTGGACACTGTGGAAACTGTGGACATTATCGATACTGTGGCTACAGTGGACATGCTGTGGACATTGTGGACACTGTGTAGAATGTGGGCGTTGTGGACAATGTGGACATTATCGATACTGTGGAAACTGAGGACATTGTGAACATTGTGGACATGCTGTGGACATTATGGATTATGTGGACACTGTGGGCAGTGTGGACATTGTGGACATGCTGTGGACTTTGTGGACACTGTGCAAATTGTGGACTTTGTGGACACTGTGGAAATTGTGGACATTGTAGACACTGTGGACATTGTGGACATGGTGCAGATTGTGGACATGCTGTGGACATTGTAGAGATTGTGAACATTTTGGACACAGTGGACACTGTGGACATTGTGGACATGCAGTGGACACTGTGGACATTGTGGACACGGTGGACACTGTGGAAACTGTGGACATTGTGAACGTTGTGGACATGCTGTGGATATTGTGGACATTGTGGATAATGTGGACACTGTGGGCATTATAGATATTGTGGACATGCTGTGGAAATTGTGGGCATTGTGGGCAGTGTGGAAACTGTGGACACTGTGGATATTGTGGGCATTGTGGGCAGTGTGGAGATTGTGGACATGTTGTGGACATTGTGGCGATTGTCAACATTTTGGGCACTGTGGACTTTGTGAACACTGTGGAACCTGTGGGCAGTGTGGACATTGTGGAGATTGTGAACATTTTGGACATTGTGGACACAGTGGACATGGTGAATTCTGTGGACATTGTGGATATGCTGTGCACTTGCTGTGGACATTGTGGACACTGTGTAGAATGTGGGCGTTGTGGACAATGTGGACATTATCGATACTGTGGAAACTGAGGACATTGTGAACATTGTGGACATGCTGTGGATATTATGGACATTGTGGATAATGTGGACACTGTGGAAATTGTGGACATTGTAGACACTGTGGACATTGTGGACACTGTGCAGATTGTGGACATGCTGTGGACATTGTAGAGATTGTGAACATTGTGGACATTGTGGACACTGTGGACATTGTGGACATGCTGTTGACACTGTGGATATTGTGGACACTGGGCAGTGAGGACATGCTGTGGACATTGTGGACATGCTGTGAACTTTGTGGACATTGTGGACACTGTGAAAACTATGGACATTATCGATACTGTGGATACAGTGGACATTGTGAACATCGTGGACATGCTGTGGACATTGTGGACATGCAGTGGACACTGTGGACATTGTGGACACTGTGGACACTGTGAAAACTGTGGACATTGTGAACGTTGTGGACATGCTGTGGACATTGTGGACACTGTGGACATTGTGGGCATTGTGGAGATTGTGAACATTTTGGACACTGTGGTCATTGTGGACATGCTGTTGACACTGTGGATATTGTGGACACTGTGGACAGTGTGGACATGCTGTGGACATTGTGGACATGCTGTGGACTTTGTGGACACTGTGGGAATTGTGGACATTGTGGACACTGTGGAAATTGTGGGCATTGTGGAGATTGTGAACATTTTAGACACTGTGGACACTGTGGACATTGTGGACATGCTGTTGACACTGTGGATATTGTGGACACTGTGGACAGTGTGGACATGCTGTGGACATTGTGGACATGCTGTGGACTTTGTGGACACTGTGGGAATTGTGGACATTGTGGACACTGTGGAAATTGTGGGCATTGTGGAGATTGTGAACATTTTAGACACTGTGGACACTGTGGACATTGTGGACATGCTGTTGACACTGTGGATATTGTGGACACTGTGGACAGTGTGGACATGCTGTGGACATTGGAAACTGTGGACATTGTGGACACTGTGGACAATCTGTACATTACGGATACTGTGGAAACAGTGGACATTGTGAACATTGTGGACATGCTGTGGACATTGTGGACACTGGAAACTGTGGACACTGTGGACATTGTGGATAATGTGGACACCGTGGGCATTGTGGTCATTGTGGACACGCTGTGGACATTGTGGACACTGTGGACATTGTAGACACTGTAGACAGTGTGGACACTGTAGACATTCTGGACATTGTGCACATGCTGTGGACATTGTGGACACTGGACAATCTGTACATTACGGATACTGTGGAAACAGTGGACATTGTGAACATTGTGGACATGCTGTGGACATTGTGGACACTGGAAACTGTGGTCATTGTGGACACTGTGGACACTAGACATTCTGGACATTGTGCACATGCTGTGGACATTGTGGACCATGTGGATATGGTGTATCCTGTGGACATTGTGAATACTGTGGAGATGGTGGACATTGTGATCATTCGGACACTTTGGACATTGTGGATAACGTGGACACTGTGGGTATTGTGGTCACTGTGGACATTGTGGACATGCTGTGGACATTGTGGATATTGTTGACACTGTGGACATTTTGGACATTGTGGCCACTGTGAACACAGTGGACGCTGTGGACATTGTGGATATTGTGGACACTGTGGATATTGTGGACATGCTGTGGACATTGTGGACACTGTGGACAATCTGTACATTACGGATACTGTGGAAACAGTGGACATTGTGAACATTGTGGACATGCTGTGGACATTGTGAACACTGGAAACTGTGGGCACTGTGGACATTGTGGATAATGTGGACACTGTGGGCATTGTAGTCATTGTGGACATGCTGTGGACATTGTGGACATTGTGGACATTGGAGACACTGTAGACAGTGTGGTCACTGTAGACATTCTGGACATTGTGCACATGCTGTGGACATTGTGGACACTGTGGTCACTGTAAACATTTGAGACATCGTGGACGTTGTGGACATTGTGGATACCGTGGACATTGTGTACATTGATGACACTCTGTACTGTGGACATTGTGGACATGGTTGAATCTGTGGACATTTTGGACTTTGTGGACACTGTGGACAATGTGGACAATGTGGACATTATGTATACTGTGGATACAGTGGACATTGTGGACACTGTAGACAATCTGGACATTGTTGTCATGCTGTGGACATTGTGGACATTGTGGACTCCATGGACACAGTGGATATTGTGGACATGCTGTGGACACTGTGGACAATGTGGACACTGTGGGAATTGTGGACATTGTGGACTCTGTGGAAATTGTGGGCATTGTGGAGATTGTGAACATTTTAGACACTGTGGACATTGTGGACATGCTGTTGACACTGTGGATATTGTGGACACTGTGGACAGTGTGGACATGCTGTGGACATTGTGGACATGCTGTGGACTTTGTGGACATGCTGTGGACTTTGTGGACATGCTGTGGACTTTGTGGACATTGTGGACACTGTGAACATTGTGGACACGGTGGAAATTGTGGACACTGTGGACAATGTGGACACTGTGGGAATTGTGGATATTGTGGACACTGTGGAAATTGTGGGCATTGTGGAGATTGTGAACATTTTAGACACTGTGGACATTGTGGACATGCTGTTGACACTGTGGATATTGTGGACACTGTGGACAGTGTGGACATGCTGTGGACATTGTGGACATGCTGTGGACTTTGTGGACATGCTGTGGACTTTGTGGACATTGTGGACACTGTGAACATTGTGGACACGGTGGAAATTGTGGACACTGTGGAACCCGTGGACAGTGCGGACATTGTGGACATGCTGTGGACATTGTGGAGATTGTGAACATTTTGGACACTGTGGACATTGTGGACATGCTGTTGACACTGTGAATATTGTGGACATGCTGTGGACTTTGTGGACACTGTGGGAATTGTGGACATTGTGGACACTGTGGAAATTGTGGGCATTGTGGAGATTGTGAACATTTTAGACACTGTGGACACTGTGGACATTGTGGACATGCCGTTGACACTGTGGATATTGTGGACACTGTGGACAGTGTGGACATGCTGTGGACATTGTGGACATGCTGTGGACTTTGTGGACACTGTGGACATCGTGGACACTGTGGAACCCGTGGACAGTGTGGACATTGTGGAGATTGTGGACATGCTGTGGACATTGTGGAGATTGTGAACATTGTGGACATTGTGGACTCTGTGGACACTGTGGACATGGTGGATACTGTGGACCCTGTGGACAATGTGGTCACTGTGGATATGCTGTGGGCATTGTGGACAGTGTGGACTGTGGACATTGTGAACATGCTGTGGACACTGTGGACACTGTATATATTGTGGACATGCTGTGGACAATGTGGACACTGCGGACAATGTGGACATTATTGATACAGTCGCAACTGTGGACATTGTGAACATCGTGGACATGCTGTGGACATTGTGGACATTGTGGATAATGTGGACTCTGTGGGCATTGAGGTCATTGTGGTCACTGTGGACATGCTATGGTCATTCTGGACATTGTGGATAATGTGGACTCTGTGGGCATTGAGGTTATTGTGTTCACTGTGGACATGCTATGGTCATTCTGGACATTGTGGACATGCTGTGGACATTGTGGATATTGTTGACACTGTGGATATTGTGGCCGCTGTGGACACCATGGACGCTGTGGAAATTGTGAATATTGTGGACACCGTGGACACTGTGGATATTGTGGACATGCTGTGGATATTGTGGATACTGTGGACAATCTGTACATTATGGATACTGTGGAAGCAGTGGACATTGTGAACATTGTGGACATGCTGTGGGCATTGTGGACACTGTGCAGAATGTGGGCATTGTGGACACTGTGGGCATTGTGAACATAGTGGAAATAATGTGCACATTGTGGACACTGTGGACATTGGACACTGTGGACATTGTATACAGTGTGGACATTGCGGACATTATGAACAGTTTGGACACTGGCTATTGTGGACATTGTGGACATAGTGAACATTTTGGACACTGTGGACATTGTGGACATGCTGTGGATACTGTGAACATTGTGGATAATGTGGACATTGTGGGCATTATAGATATTGTGGACATGCTGTGGACGTTGTGGACATTGTGGATACTGTGGACATTGTGGTCACTGTGGAAACTATGGACACTGGACATTGTGGGCATTATGGACAGTGTGGAGATTGTGGACATGCTGTGGACATTGTGGAGATTGTCAACATTTTGGACACTGTGGACTGTGGAAATTGTGGACATGCTGTGGACTTTGTGTACACTGTGGAACCTGTGGAAACAGTGGACATTGTGAACATTGTGGACATGCTGTGGACATTGTGAACACTGGAAACTGTGGGCACTGTGGACATTGTGGATAATGTGGACACCGTGGGCATTGTAGTCATTGTGGACATGCTGTGGACATTGTGGACATTGTGGACATTGGAGACACTGTAGACAGTGTGGTCACTGTAGACATTCTGGACATTGTGCACATGCTGTGGACATTGTGGACACTGTGGTCACTGTAAACATTTGAGACATCGTGGACGTTGTGGACATTGTGGATACCGTGGACATTGTGTACATTGATGACACTCTGTACTGTGGACATTGTGGACATGGTTGAATCTGTGGACATTTTGGACTTTGTGGACACTGTGGACAATGTGGACAATGTGGACATTATGTATACTGTGGATACAGTGGACATTGTGGACACTGTAGACAATCTGGACATTGTGGTCATGCTGTGGACATTGTGGACATTGTGGACTCCATGGACACAGTGGATATTGTGGACATGCTGTGGACACTGTGGACAATGTGGACACTGTGGGAATTGTGGACATTGTGGACACTGTGGAAATTGTGGGCATTGTGGAGATTGTGAACATTTTAGACACTGTGGACATTGTGGACATGCTGTTGACACTGTGGATATTGTGGACACTGTGGACAGTGTGGACATGCTGTGGACATTGTGGACATGCTGTGGACTTTGTGGACATGCTGTGGACTTTGTGGACATTGTGGACACTGTGAACATTGTGGACACGGTGGAAATTGTGGACACTGTGGAACCCGTGGACAGTGCGGACATTGTGGACATGCTGTGGACATTGTGGAGATTGTGAACATTTTGGACACTGTGGACATTGTGGACATGCTGTTGACACTGTGAATATTGTGGACATGCTGTGGACTTTGTGGACACTGTGGGAATTGTGGACATTGTGGACACTGTGGAAATTGTGGGCATTGTGGAGATTGTGAACATTTTAGACACTGTGGACACTGTGGACATTGTGGACATGCCGTTGACACTGTGGATATTGTGGACACTTTGGACAGTGTGGACATGCTGTGGACATTGTGGACATGCTGTGGACTTTGTGGACACTGTGGACATCGTGGACACTGTGGAACCCGTGGACAGTGTGGACATTGTGGAGATTGTGGACATGCTGTGGACATTGTGGAGATTGTGAACATTGTGGACATTGTGGACTCTGTGGACACTGTGGACATGGTGGATACTGTGGACCCTGTGGACAATGTGGTCACTGTGGATATGCTGTGGGCATTGTGGACAGTGTGGACTGTGGACATTGTGAACATGCTGTGGACACTGTGGACACTGTATATATTGTGGACATGCTGTGGACAATGTGGACACTGCGGACAATGTGGACATTATTGATACAGTCGCAACTGTGGACATTGTGAACATCGTGGACATGCTGTGGACATTGTGGACATTGTGGATAATGTGGACTCTGTGGGCATTGAGGTCATTGTGGTCACTGTGGACATGCTATGGTCATTCTGGACATTGTGGATAATGTGGACTCTGTGGGCATTGAGGTTATTGTGTTCACTGTGGACATGCTATGGTCATTCTGGACATTGTGGACATGCTGTGGACATTGTGGATATTGTTGACACTGTGGATATTGTGGCCGCTGTGGACACCATGGACGCTGTGGAAATTGTGGATATTGTGGACACCGTGGACACTGTGGATATTGTGGACATGCTGTGGATATTGTGGATACTGTGGACAATCTGTACATTATGGATACTGTGGAAACAGTGGACATTGTGAACATTGTGGACATGCTGTGGGCATTGTGGACACTGTGCAGAATGTGGGCATTGTGGACACTGTGGGCATTGTGAACATAGTGGAAATAATGTGCACATTGTGGACACTGTGGACATTGGACACTGTGGACATTGTATACAGTGTGGACATTGCGGACATTATGAACAGTTTGGACACTGGCTATTGTGGACATTGTGGACATAGTGAACATTTTGGACACTGTGGACATTGTGGACATGCTGTGGATACTGTGAACATTGTGGATAATGTGGACATTGTGGGCATTATAGATATTGTGGACATGCTGTGGACGTTGTGGACATTGTGGATACTGTGGACATTGTGGTCACTGTGGAAACTATGGACACTGGACATTGTGGGCATTATGGACAGTGTGGAGATTGTGGACATGCTGTGGACATTGTGGAGATTGTCAACATTTTGGACACTGTGGACACTGTGGAAATTGTGGACATGCTGTGGACTTTGTGTACACTGTGGAACCTGTGGAAACAGTGGACATTGTGAACATTGTGGACATGCTGTGGACATTGTGAACACTGGAAACTGTGGGCACTGTGGACATTGTGGATAATGTGGACACCGTGGGCATTGTAGTCATTGTGGACATGCTGTGGACATTGTGGACATTGTGGACATTGGAGACACTGTAGACAGTGTGGTCACTGTAGACATTCTGGACATTGTGCACATGCTGTGGACATTGTGGACACTGTGGTCACTGTAAACATTTGAGACATCGTGGACGTTGTGGACATTGTGGATACCGTGGACATTGTGTACATTGATGACACTCTATACTGTGGACATTGTGGACATGGTTGAATCTGTGGACATTTTGGACTTTGTGGACACTGTGGACAATTTGGACAATGTGGACATTATGTATACTGTGGATACAGTGGACATTGTGGACACTGTAGACAATCTGGACATTGTGGTCATGCTGTGGACATTGTGGACATTGTGGACTCCATGGACACAGTGGATATTGTGGACATGCTGTGGACACTGTGGACAATGTGGACACTGTGGGAATTGTGGACATTGTGGACACTGTGGAAATTGTGGGCATTGTGGAGATTGTGAACATTTTAGACACTGTGGACATTGTGGACATGCTGTTGACACTGTGGATATTGTGGACACTGTGGACAGTGTGGACATGCTGTGGACATTGTGGACATGCTGTGGACTTTGTGGACATGCTGTGGACTTTGTGGACATTGTGGACACTGTGAACATTGTGGACACGGTGGAAATTGTGGACACTGTGGAACCCGTGGACAGTGCGGACATTGTGGAGATTGTGGACATGCTGTGGACATTGTGGAGATTGTGAACATTTTGGACACTGTGGACATTGTGGACATGCTGTTGACACTGTGGATATTGTGGACATGCTGTGGACTTTGTGGACACTGTGGGAATTGTGGACATTGTGGACACTGTGGAAATTGTGGGCATTGTGGAGATTGTGAACATTTTAGACACTGTGGACACTGTGGACATTGTGGACACTGTGGACAGTGTGGACATGCTGTGGACATTGTGGACATGCTGTGGACTTTGTGGACACTGTGGACATCGTGGACACTGTGGAACCCGTGTACAGTGTGGACATTGTGGAGATTGTGGACATGCTGTGGACATTGTGGAGATTGTGAACATTGTGGACATTGTGGACTCTGTGGACACTGTGGACATGGTGGATACTGTGGACCCTGTGGACAATGTGGTCACTGTGGATATGCTGTGGGCATTGTGGACAGTGTGGACTGTGGACATTGTGAACATGCTGTGGACACTGTGGACACTGTATATATTGTGGACATGCTGTGGACAATGTGGACACTGCGGACAATGTGGACATTATTGATACAGTCGCAACTGTGGACATTGTGAACATCGTGGACATGCTGTGGACATTGTGGACATTGTGGATAATGTGGACTCTGTGGGCATTGAGGTCATTGTGGTCACTGTGGACATGCTATGGTCATTCTGGACATTGTGGACATTGTGGATAATGTGGACTCTGTGGGCATTGAGGTTATTGTGTTCACTGTGGACATGCTATGGTCATTCTGGACATTGTGGACATGCTGTGGACATTGTGGATATTGTTGACACTGTGGATATTGTGGCCGCTGTGGACACCATGGACGCTGTGGAAATTGTGGATATTGTGGACACCGTGGACACTGTGGATATTGTGGACATGCTGTGGATATTGTGGATACTGTGGACAATCTGTACATTATGGATACTGTGGAAACAGTGGACATTGTGAACATTGTGGACATGCTGTGGGCATTGTGGACACTGTGCAGAATGTGGGCATTGTGGACACTGTGGGCATTGTGAACATAGTGGAAATAATGTGCACATTGTGGACACTGTGGACATTGGACACTGTGGACATTGTATACAGTGTGGACATTGCGGACATTATGAACAGTTTGGACACTGGCTATTGTGGACATTGTGGACATAGTGAACATTTTGGACACTGTGGACATTGTGGACATGCTGTGGACACTGTGAACATTGTGGATAATGTGGACATTGTGGGCATTATAGATATTGTGGACATGCTGTGGACGTTGTGGACATTGTGGATACTGTGGACATTGTGGTCACTGTGGAAACTATGGACACTGGACATTGTGGGCATTATGGACAGTGTGGAGATTGTGGACATGCTGTGGACATTGTGGAGATTGTCAACATTTTGGACACTGTGGACACTGTGGAAATTGTGGACATGCTGTGGACTTTGTGTACACTGTGGAACCTGTGGACAGTGTGGACATTGTGGAGATTGTGGAAATGCTGTGGACATTGCGGAGATTGTGAACATTTTGGACATTGTTGGCACAGTGGACATGGTGGATACTGTGGACCCTGTGGACAGTGGACAATGCGGATATGCTGTGCACATTGCGGACACTGTGGACATGCTGTTGACACTGTGGACATTGTGAACATGCCGTGGACATTGTGGACACCGTGGAACCTGTGGGCAGTGTGGACATTGTGGAGATTGTGGACATGCTGTGGACATTGCAGAGATTGTGAACATTTTGGTCATTGTGGACACAGTGGACATGGTGAATTCTGTGGACCCTGTGGACAATGTGGACATTGTGGATATGCTGTGCACATGCTGTGGACATTGTGGACACTGTGTAGAATGTGGGCGTTGTGGACAATGTGGACATTGTGGGCATTATAGATATTGTGGACATGCTGTGGATGTTGTGGACATTGTGGACACTGTGGACATTGTGGTCACTGTGGAAACTATGGACACTGGACATTGTGGGCATTATGGAGAGTGTGGAGATTGTGGACATGCTGTGGACATTGTGGAGATTGTCAACATTTTGGACACTGTGGACACTGTGGAAATTGTGGACATGCTGTGGACTTTGTGGACACTGTGGAACCTGTGGACATTGTGGAGATTGTGGACAAGCTGTGGACATTGCGGAGATTGTGAACATTTTGGACATTGTTGGCACAGTGGACATGGTGGATACTGTGGACCCTGTGGACAGTGGACATTGCGGATATGCTGTGCACATTGCGGACACTGTGGACATGCTGTTGACACTGTGGACATTGTGAACATGCTGTGGACATTGTGGACACCGTGGAACCTGTGGGCAGTGTGGACATTGTGGAGATTGTGGACATGCTGTGGACATTGCGGAGATTGTGAACATTTTGGTCATTGTGAACACAGTGGACATGGTGAATTTTGTGGACCCTGTGGACAATGTGGACATTGTGGATATGCTGTGCACATGCTGTGGACATTGTGGTCACTGTGGAAACTATGGACACTGGACATTGTGGGCATTATGGATACTGTGGACACTGTGGATATTGTGGACATGCTGTGGACACTGTGGACAATGTGGACATGCTGTGGACATTGTGGACACTGTGGAAATTCTGTGGACACTGAGAACATTGTGGACATTGTGGACATTCTGGACACTGTGGACATTTTGGACCATGTGGATATGGTGTATCCTGTGGACATTGTGAATACTGTGGAGATGGTGGACATTGTGATCATTCGGACACTTTGGACATTGTGGATAATGTGGACACTGTGGGTATTGTGGTCACTGTGGACATTGTGGACATGCTGTGGACATTGTGGATATTGTTGACACTGTGGACATTTTGGACATTGTGGCCACTGTGAACACAGTGGACGCTGTGGACATTGTGGATATTGTGGACACTGTGGATATTGTGGACATGCTGTGGACATTGTGGACACTGTGGACAATCTGTACATTACGGATACTGTGGAAACAGTGGACATTGTGAACATTGTGGACATGCTGTGGACATTGTGAACACTGGAAACTGTGGGCACTGTGGACATTGTGGATAATGTGGACACCGTGGGCATTGTAGTCATTGTGGACATGCTGTGGACATTGTGGACATTGTGGACATTGGAGACACTGTAGACAGTGTGGTCACTGTAGACATTCTGGACATTGTGCACATGCTGTGGACATTGTGGACACTGTGGTCACTGTAAACATTTGAGACATCGTGGACGTTGTGGACATTGTGGATACCGTGGACATTGTGTACATTGATGACACTCTGTACTGTGGACATTGTGGACATGGTTGAATCTGTGGACATTTTGGACTTTGTGGACACTGTGGACAATGTGGACAATGTGGACATTATGTATACTGTGGATACAGTGGACATTGTGGACACTGTAGACAATCTGGACATTGTGGTCATGCTGTGGACATTGTGGACATTGTGGACTCCATGGACACAGTGGATATTGTGGACATGCTGTGGACACTGTGGACAATGTGGACACTGTGGGAATTGTGGACATTGTGGACACTGTGGAAATTGTGGGCATTGTGGAGATTGTGAACATTTTAGACACTGTGGACATTGTGGACATGCTGTTGACACTGTGGATATTGTGGACACTGTGGACATGCTGTGGACATTGTGGACATGCTGTGGACTTTGTGGACATGCTGTGGACTTTGTGGACATTGTGGACACTGTGCACATTGTGGACATGGTGGAAATTGTGGACACTGTGGAACCCGTGGACAGTGCGGACATTGTGGAGATTGTGGACATGCTGTGGACATTGTGGAGATTGTGAACATTTTGGACACTGTGGACATTGTGGACATGCTGTTGACACTGTGGATATTGTGGACATGCTGTGGACTTTGTGGACACTGTGGGAATTGTGGACATTGTGGACACTGTGGAAATTGTGGGCATTGTGGAGATTGTGAACATTTTAGACATTGTGGACACTGTGGACATTGTGGACATGCCGTTGACACTGTGGATATTGTGGACACTGTGGACAGTGTGGACATGCTGTGGACATTGTGGACATGCTGTGGACTTTGTGGACACTGTGGACATCGTGGACACTGTGGAACCCGTGGACAGTGTGGACATTGTGGAGATTGTGGACATGCTGTGGACATTGTGTAGATTGTGAAAATTGTGGACATTGTGGACTCTGTGGACACTGTGGACATGGTGGATACTGTGGACCCTGTGGACAATGTGGTCACTGTGGATATGCTGTGGGCATTGTGGACAGTGTGGACTGTGGACATTGTGAACATGCTGTGGACACTGTGGACACTGTATATATTGTGGACATGCTGTGGACAATGTGGACACTGCGGACAATGTGGACATTATTGATACAGTCGCAACTGTGGACATTGTGAACATCGTGGACATGCTGTGGACATTGTGGACATTGTGGATAATGTGGACTCTGTGGGCATTGAGGTCATTGTGGTCACTGTGGACATGCTATGGTCATTCTGGACATTGTGGACATGCTGTGGACATTGTGGATATTGTTGACACTGTGGATATTGTGGCCGCTGTGGACACCATGGACGCTGTGGAAATTGTGGATATTGTGGACACCGTGGACACTGTGGATATTGTGGACATGCTGTGGATATTGTGGATACTGTGGACAATCTGTACATTATGGATACTGTGGAAACAGTGGACATTGTGAACATTGTGGACATGCTGTGGACATTGTGGACATTGTGGATAATGTGGACTCTGTGGGCATTGAGGTCATTGTGGTCACTGTGGACATGCTATGGTCATTCTGGACATTGTGGACATTGTGGATAATGTGGACTCTGTGGGCATTGAGGTTATTGTGTTCACTGTGGACATGCTATGGTCATTCTGGACATTGTGGACATGCTGTGGACATTGTGGATATTGTTGACACTGTGGATATTGTGGCCGCTGTGGACACCATGGACGCTGTGGAAATTGTGGATATTGTGGACACCGTGGACACTGTGGATATTGTGGACATGCTGTGGATATTGTGGATACTGTGGACAATCTGTACATTATGGATACTGTGGAAACAGTGGACATTGTGAACATTGTGGACATGCTGTGGGCATTGTGGACACTGTGCAGAATGTGGGCATTGTGGACACTGTGGGCATTGTGAACATAGTGGAAATAATGTGCACATTGTGGACACTGTGGACATTGGACACTGTGGACATTGTATACAGTGTGGACATTGCGGACATTATGAACAGTTTGGACACTGGCTATTGTGGACATTGTGGACATAGTGAACATTTTGGACACTGTGGACATTGTGGACATGCTGTGGACACTGTGAACATTGTGGATAATGTGGACATTGTGGGCATTATAGATATTGTGGACATGCTGTGGACGTTGTGGACATTGTGGATACTGTGGACATTGTGGTCACTGTGGAAACTATGGACACTGGACATTGTGGGCATTATGGACAGTGTGGAGATTGTGGACATGCTGTGGACATTGTGGAGATTGTCAACATTTTGGACACTGTGGACACTGTGGAAATTGTGGACATGCTGTGGACTTTGTGTACACTGTGGAACCTGTGGACAGTGTGGACATTGTGGAGATTGTGGAAATGCTGTGGACATTGCGGAGATTGTGAACATTTTGGACATTGTTGGCACAGTGGACATGGTGGATACTGTGGACCCTGTGGACAGTGGACAATGCGGATATGCTGTGCACATTGCGGACACTGTGGACATGCTGTTGACACTGTGGACATTGTGAACATGCCGTGGACATTGTGGACACCGTGGAACCTGTGGGCAGTGTGGACATTGTGGAGATTGTGGACATGCTGTGGACATTGCAGAGATTGTGAACATTTTGGTCATTGTGGACACAGTGGACATGGTGAATTCTGTGGACCCTGTGGACAATGTGGACATTGTGGATATGCTGTGCACATGCTGTGGACATTGTGGACACTGTGTAGAATGTGGGCGTTGTGGACAATGTGGACATTGTGGGCATTATAGATATTGTGGACATGCTGTGGATGTTGTGGACATTGTGGACACTGTGGACATTGTGGTCACTGTGGAAACTATGGACACTGGACATTGTGGGCATTATGGAGAGTGTGGAGATTGTGGACATGCTGTGGACATTGTGGAGATTGTCAACATTTTGGACACTGTGGACACTGTGGAAATTGTGGACATGCTGTGGACTTTGTGGACACTGTGGAACCTGTGGACATTGTGGAGATTGTGGACAAGCTGTGGACATTGCGGAGATTGTGAACATTTTGGACATTGTTGGCACAGTGGACATGGTGGATACTGTGGACCCTGTGGACAGTGGACATTGCGGATATGCTGTGCACATTGCGGACACTGTGGACATGCTGTTGACACTGTGGACATTGTGAACATGCTGTGGACATTGTGGACACCGTGGAACCTGTGGGCAGTGTGGACATTGTGGAGATTGTGGACATGCTGTGGACATTGCGGAGATTGTGAACATTTTGGTCATTGTGAACACAGTGGACATGGTGAATTTTGTGGACCCTGTGGACAATGTGGACATTGTGGATATGCTGTGCACATGCTGTGGACATTGTGGTCACTGTGGAAACTATGGACACTGGACATTGTGGGCATTATGGATACTGTGGACACTGTGGATATTGTGGACATGCTGTGGACACTGTGGACAATGTGGACATGCTGTGGACATTGTGGACACTGTGGAAATTCTGTGGACACTGAGAACATTGTGGACATTGTGGACATTCTGGACACTGTGGACATTTTGGACCATGTGGATATGGTGTATCCTGTGGACATTGTGAATACTGTGGAGATGGTGGACATTGTGATCATTCGGACACTTTGGACATTGTGGATAATGTGGACACTGTGGGTATTGTGGTCACTGTGGACATTGTGGACATGCTGTGGACATTGTGGATATTGTTGACACTGTGGACATTTTGGACATTGTGGCCACTGTGAACACAGTGGACGCTGTGGACATTGTGGATATTGTGGACACTGTGGATATTGTGGACATGCTGTGGACATTGTGGACACTGTGGACAATCTGTACATTACGGATACTGTGGAAACAGTGGACATTGTGAACATTGTGGACATGCTGTGGACATTGTGAACACTGGAAACTGTGGGCACTGTGGACATTGTGGATAATGTGGACACCGTGGGCATTGTAGTCATTGTGGACATGCTGTGGACATTGTGGACATTGTGGACATTGGAGACACTGTAGACAGTGTGGTCACTGTAGACATTCTGGACATTGTGCACATGCTGTGGACATTGTGGACACTGTGGTCACTGTAAACATTTGAGACATCGTGGACGTTGTGGACATTGTGGATACCGTGGACATTGTGTACATTGATGACACTCTGTACTGTGGACATTGTGGACATGGTTGAATCTGTGGACATTTTGGACTTTGTGGACACTGTGGACAATGTGGACAATGTGGACATTATGTATACTGTGGATACAGTGGACATTGTGGACACTGTAGACAATCTGGACATTGTGGTCATGCTGTGGACATTGTGGACATTGTGGACTCCATGGACACAGTGGATATTGTGGACATGCTGTGGACACTGTGGACAATGTGGACACTGTGGGAATTGTGGACATTGTGGACACTGTGGAAATTGTGGGCATTGTGGAGATTGTGAACATTTTAGACACTGTGGACATTGTGGACATGCTGTTGACACTGTGGATATTGTGGACACTGTGGACATGCTGTGGACATTGTGGACATGCTGTGGACTTTGTGGACATGCTGTGGACTTTGTGGACATTGTGGACACTGTGCACATTGTGGACATGGTGGAAATTGTGGACACTGTGGAACCCGTGGACAGTGCGGACATTGTGGAGATTGTGGACATGCTGTGGACATTGTGGAGATTGTGAACATTTTGGACACTGTGGACATTGTGGACATGCTGTTGACACTGTGGATATTGTGGACATGCTGTGGACTTTGTGGACACTGTGGGAATTGTGGACATTGTGGACACTGTGGAAATTGTGGGCATTGTGGAGATTGTGAACATTTTAGACATTGTGGACACTGTGGACATTGTGGACATGCCGTTGACACTGTGGATATTGTGGACACTGTGGACAGTGTGGACATGCTGTGGACATTGTGGACATGCTGTGGACTTTGTGGACACTGTGGACATCGTGGACACTGTGGAACCCGTGGACAGTGTGGACATTGTGGAGATTGTGGACATGCTGTGGACATTGTGTAGATTGTGAAAATTGTGGACATTGTGGACTCTGTGGACACTGTGGACATGGTGGATACTGTGGACCCTGTGGACAATGTGGTCACTGTGGATATGCTGTGGGCATTGTGGACAGTGTGGACTGTGGACATTGTGAACATGCTGTGGACACTGTGGACACTGTATATATTGTGGACATGCTGTGGACAATGTGGACACTGCGGACAATGTGGACATTATTGATACAGTCGCAACTGTGGACATTGTGAACATCGTGGACATGCTGTGGACATTGTGGACATTGTGGATAATGTGGACTCTGTGGGCATTGAGGTCATTGTGGTCACTGTGGACATGCTATGGTCATTCTGGACATTGTGGACATGCTGTGGACATTGTGGATATTGTTGACACTGTGGATATTGTGGCCGCTGTGGACACCATGGACGCTGTGGAAATTGTGGATATTGTGGACACCGTGGACACTGTGGATATTGTGGACATGCTGTGGATATTGTGGATACTGTGGACAATCTGTACATTATGGATACTGTGGAAACAGTGGACATTGTGAACATTGTGGACATGCTGTGGGCATTGTGGACACTGTGCAGAATGTGGGCAATGTGGACACTGTGGGCATTGTGAACATAGTGGAAATAATGTGCACATTGTGGACACTGTGGACATTGGACACTGTGGACATTGTATACAGTGTGGACATTGCGGACATTATGAACAGTTTGGACACTGGCTATTGTGGACATAGTGAACATTTTGGACACTGTGGACATTGTGGACATGCTGTGGACACTGTGAACATTGTGGATAATGTGGACATTGTGGGCATTATTGATATTGTGGACATGCTGTGGACGTTGTGGACATTGTGGATACTGTGGACATTGTGGTCACTGTGGAAACTATGGACACTGGACATTGTGGGCATTATGGACAGTGTGGAGATTGTGGACATGCTGTGGACATTGTGGAGATTGTCAACATTTTGGACACTGTGGACACTGTGGAAATTGTGGACATGCTGTGGACTTTGTGTACACTGTGGAACCTGTGGACAGTGTGGACATTGTGGAGATTGTGGACATGCTGTGGACATTGCGGAGATTGTGAACATTTTGGACATTGTTGGCACAGTGGACATGGTGGATACTGTGGACCCTGTGGACAGTAGACAATGCGGATATGCTGTGCACATTGCGGACACTGTGGACATGCTGTTGACACTGTGGACATTGTGAACATGCCGTGGACATTGTGGACACCGTGGAACCTGTGGGCAGTGTGGACATTGTGGAGATTGTGGACATGCTGTGGACATTGCAGAGATTGTGAACATTTTGGTCATTGTGGACACAGTGGACATGGTGAATTCTGTGGACCCTGTGGACAATGTGGACATTGTGGATATGCTGTGCACATGCTGTGGACATTGTGGACACTGTGTAGAATGTGGGCGTTGTGGACAATGTGGACATTGTGGGCATTATAGATATTGTGGACATGCTGTGGATGTTGTGGACATTGTGGACACTGTGGACATTGTGGTCACTGTGGAAACTATGGACACTGGACATTGTGGGCATTATGGAGAGTGTGGAGATTGTGGACATGCTGTGGACATTGTGGAGATTGTCAACATTTTGGACACTGTGGACACTGTGGAAATTGTGGACATGCTGTGGACTTTGTGGACACTGTGGAACCTGTGGACAGTGTGGACATTGTGGAGATTGTGGACAAGCTGTGGACATTGCGGAGATTGTGAACATTTTGGACATTGTTGGCACAGTGGACATGGTGGATACTGTGGACCCTGTGGACAGTGGACATTGCGGATATGCTGTGCACATTGCGGACACTGTGGACATGCTGTTGACACTGTGGACATTGTGAACATGCTGTGGACATTGTGGACACCGTGGAACCTGTGGGCAGTGTGGACATTGTGGAGATTGTGGACATGCTGTGGACATTGCGGAGATTGTGAACATTTTGGTCATTGTGAACACAGTGGACATGGTGAATTCTGTGGACCCTGTGGACAATGTGGACATTGTGGATATGCTGTGCACATGCTGTGGACATTGTGGTCACTGTGGAAACTATGGACACTGGACATTGTGGGCATTATGGAGAGTGTGGAGATTGTGGACATGCTGTGGACATTGTGGAGATTGTCAACATTTTGGACACTGTGGACACTGTGGAAATTGTGGACATGCTGTGGACTCTGTGGACACTGTGGAACCTGTGGACAGTGTGGACATTGTGGAGATTGTGGACATGCTTTGGACATTGCGGAGATTGTGAACATTTTGGACATTGTTGGCACAGTGGACATGGTGGATACTGTGGACCCTGTGGACAATGTGGACATTGTGGATATGCTGTGCACATGCTGTGGACATTGTGGTCACTGTGGAAACTATGGACACTGGACATTGTGGGCATTATGGATACTGTGGACACTGTGGATATTGTGGACATGCTGTGGACACTGTGGACAATGTGGACATGCTGTGGACATTGTGGACACTGTGGAAATTCTGTGGACACTGAGAACATTGTGGACATTGTGGACATTCTGGACACTGTGGACATTTTGGACCATGTGGATATGGTGTATCCTGTGGACATTGTGAATACTGTGGAGATGGTGGACATTGTGATCATTCGGACACTTTGGACATTGTGGATAATGTGGACACTGTGGGTATTGTGGTCACTGTGGACATTGTGGACATGCTGTGGACATTGTGGATATTGTTGACACTGTGGACATTTTGGACATTGTGGCCACTGTGAACACAGTGGACGCTGTGGACATTGTGGATATTGTGGACACTGTGGATATTGTGGACATGCTGTGGACATTGTGGACACTGTGGACAATCTGTACATTACGGATACTGTGGAAACAGTGGACATTGTGAACATTGTGGACATGCTGTGGACATTGTGAACACTGGAAACTGTGGGCACTGTGGACATTGTGGATAATGTGGACACCGTGGGCATTGTAGTCATTGTGGACATGCTGTGGACATTGTGGACATTGGAGACACTGTAGACAGTGTGGTCACTGTAGACATTCTGGACATTGTGCACATGCTGTGGACATTGTGGACACTGTGGTCACTGTAAACATTTGAGACATCGTGGACGTTGTGGACATTGTGGATACCGTGGACATTGTGTACATTGATGACACTCTGTACTGTGGACATTGTGGACATGGTTGAATCTGTGGACATTTTGGACTTTGTGGACACTGTGGACAATGTGGACAATGTGGACATTATGTATACTGTGGATACAGTGGACATTGTGGACACTGTAGACAATCTGGACATTGTGGTCATGCTGTGGACATTGTGGACATTGTGGACTCCATGGACACAGTGGATATTGTGGACATGCTGTGGACACTGTGGACAATGTGGACACTGTGGGAATTGTGGACATTGTGGACACTGTGGAAATTGTGGGCATTGTGGAGATTGTGAACATTTTAGACACTGTGGACATTGTGGACATGCTGTTGACACTGTGGATATTGTGGACACTGTGGACATGCTGTGGACATTGTGGACATGCTGTGGACTTTGTGGACATGCTGTGGACTTTGTGGACATTGTGGACACTGTGAACATTGTGGACACGGTGGAAATTGTGGACACTGTGGAACCCGTGGACAGTGCGGACATTGTGGAGATTGTGGACATGCTGTGGACATTGTGGAGATTGTGAACATTTTGGACACTGTGGACATTGTGGACATGCTGTTGACACTGTGGATATTGTGGACATGCTGTGGACTTTGTGGACACTGTGGGAATTGTGGACATTGTGGACACTGTGGAAATTGTGGGCATTGTGGAGATTGTGAACATTTTAGACATTGTGGACACTGTGGACATTGTGGACATGCCGTTGACACTGTGGATATTGTGGACACTGTGGACAGTGTGGACATGCTGTGGACATTGTGGACATGCTGTGGACTTTGTGGACACTGTGGACATCGTGGACACTGTGGAACCCGTGGACAGTGTGGACATTGTGGAGATTGTGGACATGCTGTGGACATTGTGGAGATTGTGAAAATTGTGGACATTGTGGACTCTGTGGACACTGTGGACATGGTGGATACTGTGGACCCTGTGGACAATGTGGTCACTGTGGATATGCTGTGGGCATTGTGGACAGTGTGGACTGTGGACATTGTGAACATGCTGTGGACACTGTGGACACTGTATATATTGTGGACATGCTGTGGACAATGTGGACACTGCGGACAATGTGGACATTATTGATACAGTCGCAACTGTGGACATTGTGAACATCGTGGACATGCTGTGGACATTGTGGACATTGTGGATAATGTGGACTCTGTGGGCATTGAGGTCATTGTGGTCACTGTGGACATGCTATGGTCATTCTGGACATTGTGGACATGCTGTGGACATTGTGGATATTGTTGACACTGTGGATATTGTGGCCGCTGTGGACACCATGGACGCTGTGGAAATTGTGGATATTGTGGACACCGTGGACACTGTGGATATTGTGGACATGCTGTGGATATTGTGGATACTGTGGACAATCTGTACATTATGGATACTGTGGAAACAGTGGACATTGTGAACATTGTGGACATGCTGTGGGCATTGTGGACACTGTGCAGAATGTGGGCAATGTGGACACTGTGGGCATTGTGAACATAGTGGAAATAATGTGCACATTGTGGACACTGTGGACATTGGACACTGTGGACATTGTATACAGTGTGGACATTGCGGACATTATGAACAGTTTGGACACTGGCTATTGTGGACATAGTGAACATTTTGGACACTGTGGACATTGTGGACATGCTGTGGACACTGTGAACATTGTGGATAATGTGGACATTGTGGGCATTATTGATATTGTGGACATGCTGTGGACGTTGTGGACATTGTGGATACTGTGGACATTGTGGTCACTGTGGAAACTATGGACACTGGACATTGTGGGCATTATGGACAGTGTGGAGATTGTGGACATGCTGTGGACATTGTGGAGATTGTCAACATTTTGGACACTGTGGACACTGTGGAAATTGTGGACATGCTGTGGACTTTGTGTACACTGTGGAACCTGTGGACAGTGTGGACATTGTGGAGATTGTGGACATGCTGTGGACATTGCGGAGATTGTGAACATTTTGGACATTGTTGGCACAGTGGACATGGTGGATACTGTGGACCCTGTGGACAGTAGACAATGCGGATATGCTGTGCACATTGCGGACACTGTGGACATGCTGTTGACACTGTGGACATTGTGAACATGCCGTGGACATTGGGGACACCGTGGAACCTGTGGGCAGTGTGGACATTGTGGAGATTGTGGACATGCTGTGGACATTGCAGAGATTGTGAACATTTTGGTCATTGTGGACACAGTGGACATGGTGAATTCTGTGGACCCTGTGGACAATGTGGACATTGTGGATATGCTGTGCACATGCTGTGGACATTGTGGACACTGTGTAGAATGTGGGCGTTGTGGACAATGTGGACATTGTGGGCATTATAGATATTGTGGACATGCTGTGGATGTTGTGGACATTGTGGACACTGTGGACATTGTGGTCACTGTGGAAACTATGGACACTGGACATTGTGGGCATTATGGAGAGTGTGGAGATTGTGGACATGCTGTGGACATTGTGGAGATTGTCAACATTTTGGACACTGTGGACACTGTGGAAATTGTGGACATGCTGTGGACTTTGTGGACACTGTGGAACCTGTGGACAGTGTGGACATTGTGGAGATTGTGGACAAGCTGTGGACATTGCGGAGATTGTGAACATTTTGGACATTGTTGGCACAGTGGACATGGTGGATACTGTGGACCCTGTGGACAGTGGACATTGCGGATATGCTGTGCACATTGCGGACACTGTGGACATGCTGTTGACACTGTGGACATTGTGAACATGCTGTGGACATTGTGGACACCGTGGAACCTGTGGGCAGTGTGGACATTGTGGAGATTGTGGACATGCTGTGGACATTGCGGAGATTGTGAACATTTTGGTCATTGTGAACACAGTGGACATGGTGAATTCTGTGGACCCTGTGGACAATGTGGACATTGTGGATATGCTGTGCACATGCTGTGGACATTGTGGTCACTGTGGAAACTATGGACACTGGACATTGTGGGCATTATGGAGAGTGTGGAGATTGTGGACATGCTGTGGACATTGTGGAGATTGTCAACATTTTGGACACTGTGGACACTGTGGAAATTGTGGACATGCTGTGGACTCTGTGGACACTGTGGAACCTGTGGACAGTGTGGACATTGTGGAGATTGTGGACATGCTTTGGACATTGCGGAGATTGTGAACATTTTGGACATTGTTGGCACAGTGGACATGGTGGATACTGTGGACCCTGTGGACAATGTGGACATTGCGGATATGCTGTGCACATTGCGGACACTGTGGACATTGTAGACATGCTGTGGACATTGTGGACACTGTGGAGAATGTGGGCATTGTGGACACTGTTGACACTATAGATACAGTGGAATCTGTGGACATTGTGAACATTGTGGAAATAATGTGCACATTGTGGACACTGTGGAAACTATGGACAATGTGGATATTGTGGACAATGTGGACATTATCAATACTGTGGATACAGTGAACATTGTGGACATAGTGAACATTTTGGACACTGTTGACATTGTGGACATGCTGTGGACACTGTGTACAATGTGAACATTATGGATACTGTGGAAACTGTGGACATTGTGAACATTGTGGAAATAATGTGCACATTGTGGACACTGTGGACATTGTGGTCACTGTGGAAACTATGGACACTGGACATTGTGGGCATTATGGACAGTGTGGAGATTGTGGACATGCTGTGGACATTGTGGAGATTGTCAACATTTTGGACACTGGACACTGTGGAAATTGTGGACATGCTGTGGACTTTGTGGACACTGTGGAACCTGTGGACAGTGTGGACATTGTGGAGATTGTGGACATGCTGTGGACATTGCGGAGATTGTGAACATTTTGGACATTGTTGGCACAGTGGACATGGTGGATACTGTGGACCCTGTGGACAGTGGACATTGCGGATATGCTGTGCACATTGCGGACACTGTGGACATGCTGTTGACACTGTGGACATTGTGAACATGCTGTGGACATTGTGGACACCGTGGAACCTGTGGGCAGTGTGGACATTGTGGAGATTGTGGACATGCTGTGGACATTGCGGAGATTGTGAACATTTTGGTCATTGTGGACACAGTGGACATGGTGAATTCTGTGGACCCTGTGGACAATGTGGACATTGTGGATATGCTGTGCACATGCTGTGGACATTGTGGACACTGTGTAGAATGTGGGCGTTGTGGACAATGTGGACATTGTGGGCATTATAGATATTGTGGACATGCTGTGGATGTTGTGGACATTGTGGACACTGTGGACATTGTGGTCACTGTGGAAACTATGGACACTGGACATTGTGGGCATTATGGAGAGTGTGGAGATTGTGGACATGCTGTGGACATTGTGGAGATTGTCAACATTTTGGACACTGTGGACACTGTGGAAATTGTGGACATGCTGTGTACATTGTGGACACTGTGGAACCTGTGGACAGTGTGGACATTGTGGACATGCTGTGGACATTGCGGAGATTGTGAACATTTTGGACATTGTTGGCACAGTGGACATGGTGGATACTGTGGACCCTGTGGACAGTGGACATTGCGGATATGCTGTGCACATTGCGGACACTGTGGACATGCTGTTGACACTGTGGACATTGTGAACATGCTGTGGACATTGTGGACACCGTGGAACCTGTGGGCAGTGTGGACATTGTGGAGATTGTGGACATGCTGTGGACATTGCGGAGATTGTGAACATTTTGGTCATTGTGGACACAGTGGACATGGTGAATTCTGTGGACCCTGTGGACAATGTGGACATTGTGGATATGCTGTGCACATGCTGTGGACATTGTGGTCACTGTGGAAACTATGGACACTGGACATTGTGGGCATTATGGAGAGTGTGGAGATTGTGGACATGCTGTGGACATTGTGGAGATTGTCAACATTTTGGACACTGTGGACACTGTGGAAATTGTGGACATGCTGTGGACTTTGTGGACACTGTGGAACCTGTGGACAATGTGGACATTGTGGAGATTGTGGACATGCTGTGGACAGTGAGGACATGCTGTGGACATTGTGGACATGCTGTGGACTTTATGGACATTGTATACACTGTGGAAACTGTGGATATTATCGATACTGTGGATACAGTGGAAGTTGTGAACATTGTGGACATGCTGTGAACATTGTGGACACTGTGGAGAATGTGGGCATTGTGGACACTGTTGACACTATAGATACAGTGGAATCTGTGGACATTGTGAACATAGTGGAAATAATGTGCACATTGTGGACACTGTGGACATTGTATACAGTGTGGACATTGTGGACATTATGAACAGTTTGGACACTGTGGACATTGTGGACACCGTGGACACTGTGGACAATGTGGATATTGTGGACAATGTGGACATTATCAATACTGTGGATACAGTGAACATTGTGGACATAGTGAACATTTTGGACACTGTGGACATTGTGGACATGCTGTGGACACTGTGTACAATGTGAACATTATGGATACTGTGGACATTGTGAACATTGTGGAAATAATGTGCACATTGTGGACACTGTGGACATTGTGGTCACTGTGGAAACTATGGACACTGGACATTGTGGGCATTATGGACAGTGTGGAGATTGTGGACATGCTGTGGACATTGTGGAGATTGTCAACATTTTGGACACTGGACACTGTGGAAATTGTGGACATGCTGTGGACTTTGTGGACACTGTGGAACCTGTGGACAGTGTGGACATTGTGGAGATTGTGGACATGCTGTGGACATTGCGGAGATTGTGAACATTTTGGACATTGTTGGCACAGTGGACATGGTGGATACTGTGGACCCTGTGGACAGTGGACATTGCGGATATGCTGTGCACATTGCGGACACTGTGGACATGCTGTTGACACTGTGGACATTGTGAACATGCTGTGGACATTGTGGACACCGTGGAACCTGTGGGCAGTGTGGACATTGTGGAGATTGTGGACATGCTGTGGACATTGCGGAGATTGTGAACATTTTGGTCATTGTGGACACAGTGGACATGGTGAATTCTGTGGACCCTGTGGACAATGTGGACATTGTGGATATGCTGTGCACATGCTGTGGACATTGTGGACACTGTGTAGAATGTGGGCGTTGTGGACAATGTGGACATTGTGGGCATTATAGATATTGTGGACATGCTGTGGATGTTGTGGACATTGTGGACACTGTGGACATTGTGGTCACTGTGGAAACTATGGACACTGGACATTGTGGGCATTATGGAGAGTGTGGAGATTGTGGACATGCTGTGGACATTGTGGAGATTGTCAACATTTTGGACACTGTGGACACTGTGGAAATTGTGGACATGCTGTGGACTTTGTGGACACTGTGGAACCTGTGGACAGTGTGGACATTGTGGAGATTGTGGACATGCTGTGGACATTGCGGAGATTGTGAACATTTTGGACATTGTTGGCACAGTGGACATGGTGGATACTGTGGACCCTGTGGACAGTGGACATTGCGGATATGCTGTGCACATTGCGGACACTGTGGACATGCTGTTGACACTGTGGACATTGTGAACATGCTGTGGACATTGTGGACACCGTGGAACCTGTGGGCATTGTGGACATTGTGGAGATTGTGGACATGCTGTGGACATTGCGGAGATTGTGAACATTTTGGTCATTGTGGACACAGTGGACATGGTGAATTCTGTGGACCCTGTGGACAATGTGGACATTGTGGATATGCTGTGCACATGCTGTGGACATTGTGGTCACTGTGGAAACTATGGACACTGGACATTGTGGGCATTATGGAGAGTGAGGAGATTGTGGACATGCTGTGGACATTGTGGAGATTGTCAACATTTTGGACACTGTGGACACTGTGGAAATTGTGGACATTTTGTGGACACTGTGGAACCTGTGGACAGTGTGGCCATTGTGGAGATTGTGGACATGCTGTGGACATTGCGGAGATTGTGAACATTTTGGACATTGTTGGCACAGTGGACATGGTGGATACTGTGGACCCTGTGGACAATGTGGACATTGCGGATATGCTGTGCACATTGCGGACACTGTGGACATGCTGTGGACATTGTGGACACAGTGTAGAATGTGGGCATTGTGGACAATGTGGACATTATCGATACTGTGGAAACTGAGGACATTGTGAACATTGTGGAAATAATGTGCACATTGTGGACACTGTGGACTTTGTATACAGCGTGGACATTGTGGACATTATGAACAGTTTGGACACTGGGTATTGTGGACACTGTGGACATTGTGGACATGCTGTTGACACTGTGGATATTGTGGACACTGTGGACAGTGAGGACATGCTGTGGACATTGTAGACATGCTGTGGACTTTGTGGACATTGTGTACACTGTGAAAACTGTGGACATTATCGATACTGTGGATACAGTGGAAGTTGTGAACATTGTGGACATGCTGTGAACATTGTGGACAATGTGGACATTGTAGACATGCTGTGGACATTGTGGACACTGTGGAGAATGTGGGCATTGTGGACACTGTTGACACTATAGATACAGTGGAATCTGTGGACATTGTGAACATAGTGGAAATAATGTGCACATTGTGGACACTGTGGACATTGTATACAGTGTGGACATTGTGGACATTATGAACAGTTTGGACACTGTGGACATTGTGGACACCGTGGACACTGTGGACAATGTGGATATTGTGGACAATGTGGACATTATCAATACTGTGGATACAGTGAACATTGTGGACATAGTGAACATTTTGGACACTGTGGACATTGTGGACATGCTGTGGACACTGTGTACAATGTGAACATTATGGATACTGTGGAAACTGTGGACATTGTGAACATTGTGGAAATAATGTGCACATTGTTGACACTGTGGACATTGTGGTCACTGTGGAAACTATGGACACTGGACATTGTGGGCATTATGGACAGTGTGGAGATTGTGGACATGCTGTGGACATTGTGGAGATTGTCAACATTTTGGACACTGGACACTGTGGAAATTGTGGACATGCTGTGGACTTTGTGGACACTGTGGAACCTGTGGACAGTGTGGACATTGTGGAGATTGTGGACATGCTGTGGACATTGCGGAGATTGTGAACATTTTGGACATTGTTGGCACAGTGGACATGGTGGATACTGTGGACCCTGTGGACAGTGGACATTGCGGATATGCTGTGCACATTGCGGACACTGTGGACATGCTGTTGACACTGTGGACATTGTGAACATGCTGTGGACATTGTGGACACCGTGGAACCTGTGGGCAGTGTGGACATTGTGGAGATTGTGGACATGCTGTGGACATTGCGGAGATTGTGAACATTTTGGTCATTGTGGACACAGTGGACATGGTGAATTCTGTGGACCCTGTGGACAATGTGGACATTGTGGATATGCTGTGCACATGCTGTGGACATTGTGGACACTGTGTAGAATGTGGGCGTTGTGGACAATGTGGACATTGTGGGCATTATAGATATTGTGGACATGCTGTGGATGTTGTGGACATTGTGGACACTGTGGACATTGTGGTCACTGTGGAAACTATGGACACTGGACATTGTGGGCATTATGGAGAGTGTGGAGATTGTGGACATGCTGTGGACATTGTGGAGATTGTCAACATTTTGGACACTGTGGACTGTGGAAATTGTGGACATGCTGTGGACTTTGTGGACACTGTGGAACCTGTGGACAGTGTGGACATTGTGGACATGCTGTGGACATTGCGGAGATTGTGAACATTTTGGACATTGTTGGCACAGTGGACATGGTGGATACTGTGGACCCTGTGGACAGTGGACATTGCGGATATGCTGTGCACATTGCGGACACTGTGGACATGCTGTTGACACTGTGGACATTGTGGACACCGTGGAACCTGTGGGCAGTGTGGACATTGTGGAGATTGTGGACATGCTGTGGACATTGCGGAGATTGTGAACATTTTGGTCATTGTGGACACAGTGGACATGGTGAATTCTGTGGACCCTGTGGACAATGTGGACATTGTGGATATGCTGTGCACATGCTGTGGACATTGTGGTCACTGTGGAAACTATGGACACTGGACATTGTGGGCATTATGGAGAGTGTGGAGATTGTGGACATGCTGTGGACATTGTGGAGATTGTCAACATTTTGGACACTGTGGACACTGTGGAAATTGTGGACATGCTGTGGACTTTGTGGACACTGTGGAACCTGTGGACAGTGTGGACATTGTGGAGATTGTGGACATGCTGTGGACATTGCGGAGATTGTGAACATTTTGGACATTGTTGGCACAGTGGACATGGTGGATACTGTGGACCCTGTGGACAATGTGGACATTGCGGATATGCTGTGCACATTGCGGACACTGTGGACATGCTGTGGACATTGTGGACACAGTGTAGAATGTGGGCATTGTGGACAATGTGGACATTATCGATACTGTGGAAACTGAGGACATTGTGAACATTGTGGAAATAATGTGCACATTGTGGACACTGTGGACTTTGTATACAGCGTGGACATTGTGGACATTATGAACAGTTTGGACACTGGGTATTGTGGACACTGTGGACATTGTGGACATGCTGTTGACACTGTGGATATTGTGGACACTGTGGACAGTGAGGACATGCTGTGGACATTGTAGACATGTTGTGGACTTTGTGGACATTGTGTACACTGTGAAAACTGTGGACATTATCGATACTGTGGATACAGTGGAAGTTGTGAACATTGTGGACATGCTGTGAACATTGTGGACACTGTGGACATTGTAGACATGCTGTGGACATTGTGGACACTGTGGAGAATGTGGGCATTGTGGACACTGTTGACACTATAGATACAGTGGAATCTGTGGACATTGTGAACATAGTGGAAATAATGTGCACATTGTGGACACTGTGGACATTGTATACAGTGTGGACATTGTGGACATTATGAACAGTTTGGACACTGTGGACATTGTGGACACCGTGGACACTGTGGACAATGTGGATATTGTGGACAATGTGGACATTATCAATACTGTGGATACAGTGAACATTGTGGACATAGTGAACATTTTGGACACTGTGGACATTGTGGACATGCTGTGGACACTGTGTACAATGTGAACATTATGGATACTGTGGAAACTGTGGACATTGTGAACATTGTGGAAATAATGTGCACATTGTGGACACTGTGGACATTGTGGTCACTGTGGAAACTATGGACACTGGACATTGTGGGCATTATGGACAGTGTGGAGATTGTGGACATGCTGTGGACATTGTGGAGATTGTCAACATTTTGGACACTGGACACTGTGGAAATTGTGGACATGCTGTGGACTTTGTGGACACTGTGGAACCTGTGGACAGTGTGGACATTGTGGAGATTGTGGACATGCTGTGGACATTGCGGAGATTGTGAACATTTTGGACATTGTTGGCACAGTGAACATGGTGGATACTGTGGACCCTGTGGACAGTGGACATTGCGGATATGCTGTGCACATTGCGGACACTGTGGACATGCTGTTGACACTGTGGACATTGTGAACATGCTGTGGACATTGTGGACACCGTGGAACCTGTGGGCAGTGTGGACATTGTGGAGATTGTGGACATGCTGTGGACATTGCGGAGATTGTGAACATTTTGTTCATTGTGGACACAGTGGACATGGTGAATTCTGTGGACCCTGTGGACAAGTGGACATTGTGGATATGCTGTGCACATGCTGTGGACATTGTGGACACTGTGTAGAATGTGGGCGTTGTGGACAATGTGGACATTGTGGGCATTATAGATATTGTGGACATGCTGTGGATGTTGTGGACATTGTGGACACTGTGGACATTGTGGTCACTGGAAACTATGGACACTGGACATTGTGGGCATTATGGAGAGTGTGGACATTGTGGATATGCTGTGCACATGCTGTGGACATTGTGGTCACTGTGGAAACTATGGACACTGGACATTGTGGGCATTATGGAGAGTGTGGAGATTGTGGACATGCTGTGGACATTGTGGAGATTGTCAACATTTTGGACACTGTGGACACTGTGGAAATTGTGGACATTTTGTGGACACTGTGGAACCTGTGGACAGTGTGGACATTGTGGAGATTGTGGACATGCTGTGGACATTGCGGAGATTGTGAACATTTTGGACATTGTTGGCACAGTGGACATGGTGGATACTGTGGACCCTGTGGACAATGTGGACATTGCGGATATGCTGTGCACATTGCGGACACTGTGGACATGCTGTGGACATTGTGGACACAGTGTAGAATGTGGGCATTGTGGACAATGTGGACATTATCGATACTGTGGAAACTGAGGACATTGTGAACATTGTGGAAATAATGTGCACATTGTGGACACTGTGGACTTTGTATACAGCGTGGACATTGTGGACATTATGAACAGTTTGGACACTGGGTATTGTGGACACTGTGGACATTGTGGACATGCTGTTGACACTGTGGATATTGTGGACACTGTGGACAGTGAGGACATGCTGTGGACATTGTAGACATGCTGTGGACTTTGTGGACATTGTGTACACTGTGAAAACTGTGGACATTATCGATACTGTGGATACAGTGGACATTGTGAACATTGTGGACACTGGACATTGTAGACATGCTGTGGACATTGTGGACACTGTGGAGAATGTGGGCATTGTGGACACTGTTGACACTATAGATACAGTGGAATCTGTGGACATTGTGAACATAGTGGAAATAATGTGCACATTGTGGACACTGTTGACATTGTATACAGTGTGGACATTGTGGACATTATGAACAGTTTGGACACTGTGGACATTGTGGACACCGTGGACATTGTGGACATGCTGTGGACACTGTGTACAATGTGAACATTATGGATACTGTGGAAACTGTGGACATTGTGAACATTGTGGAAATAATGTGCACATTGTGGACACTGTGGACATTGTGGTCACTGTGGAAACTATGGACACTGGACATTGTGGGCATTATGGACAGTGTGGAGATTGTGGACATGCTGTGGACATTGTGGAGATTGTCAACATTTTGGACACTGGACACTGTGGAAATTGTGGACATGCTGTGGACTTTGTGGACACTGAGGAACCTGTGGACAGTGTGGACATTGTGGAGATTGTGGACATGCTGTGGACATTGCGGAGATTGTGAACATTTTGGACATTGTTGGCACAGTGGACATGGTGGATACTGTGGACCCTGTGGACAGTGGACATTGCGGATATGCTGTGCACATTGCGGACACTGTGGACATGCTGTTGACACTGTGGACATTGTGAACATGCTGTGGACATTGTGGACACCGTGGAACCTGTGGGCAGTGTGGACATTGTGGAGATTGTGGACATGCTGTGGACATTGCGGAGATTGTGAACATTTTGGTCATTGTGGACACAGTGGACATGGTGAATTCTGTGGACCCTGTGGACAATGTGGACATTGTGGATATGCTGTGCACATGCTGTGGACATTGTGGACACTGTGTAGAATGTGGGCGTTGTGGACAATGTGGACATTGTGGGCATTATAGATATTGTGGACATGCTGTGGATGTTGTGGACATTGTGGACACTGTGGACATTGTGGTCACTGTGGAAACTATGGACACTGGACATTGTGGGCATTATGGAGAGTGTGGAGATTGTGGACATGCTGTGGACATTGTGGAGATTGTCAACATTTTGGACACTGTGGACACTGTGGAAATTGTGGACATGCTGTGGACTTTGTGGACACTGTGGAACCTGTGGACAGTGTGGACATTGTGGACATGCTGTGGACATTGCGGAGATTGTGAACATTTTGGACATTGTTGGCACAGTGGACATGGTGGATACTGTGGACCCTGTGGACAGTGGACATTGCGGATATGCTGTGCACATTGCGGACACTGTGGACATGCTGTTGACACTGTGGACATTGTGAACATGCTGTGGACATTGTGGACACCGTGGAACCTGTGGGCAGTGTGGACATTGTGGAGATTGTGGACATGCTGTGGACATTGCGGAGATTGTGAACATTTTGGTCATTGTGGACACAGTGGACATGGTGAATTCTGTGGACCCTGTGGACAATGTGGACATTGTGGATATGCTGTGCACATGCTGTGGACATTGTGGTCACTGTGGAAACTATGGACACTGGACATTGTGGGCATTATGGAGAGTGTGGAGATTGTGGACATGCTGTGGACATTGTGGAGATTGTCAACATTTTGGACACTGTGGACACTGTGGAAATTGTGGACATGCTGTGGACTTTGTGGACACTGTGGAACCTGTGGACAGTGTGGACATTGTGGAGATTGTGGACATGCTGTGGACATTGCGGAGATTGTGAACATTTTGGACATTGTTGGCACAGTGGACATGGTGGATACTGTGGACCCTGTGGACAATGTGGACATTGCGGATATGCTGTGCACATTGCGGACACTGTGGACATGCTGTGGACATTGTGGACACAGTGTAGAATGTGGGCATTGTGGACAATGTGGACATTATCGATACTGTGGAAACTGAGGACATTGTGAACATTGTAGAAATAATGTGCACATTGTGGACACTGTGGACTTTGTATACAGCGTGGACATTGTGGACATTATGAACAGTTTGGACACTGGGTATTGTGGACACTGTGGACATTGTGGACATGCTGTTGACACTGTGGATATTGTGGACACTGTGGACAGTGAGGACATGCTGTGGACATTGTAGACATGCTGTGGACTTTGTGGACATTGTGTACACTGTGAAAACTGTGGACATTATGGATACTGTGGATACAGTGGAAGTTGTGAACATTGTGGACATGCTGTGAACATTGTGGACACTGTGGACATTGTAGACATGCTGTGGACATTGTGGACACTGTGGAGAATGTGGGCATTGTGGACACTGTTGACACTATAGATACAGTGGAATCTGTGGACATTGTGAACATAGTGGAAATAATGTGCACATTGTGGACACTGTGGACATTGTATACAGTGTGGACATTATGAACAGTTTGGACACTGTGGACATTGTGGACACCGTGGACACTGTGGACAATGTGGATATTGTAGACAATGTGGACATTATCAATACTGTGGATACAGTGAACATTGTGGACATAGTGAACATTTTGGACACTGTGGACATTGTGGACATGCTGTGGACACTGTGTACAATGTGAACATTATGGATACTGTGGAAACTGTGGACATTGTGAACATTGTGGAAATAATGTGCACATTGTGGACACTGTGGACATTGTGGTCACTGTGGAAACTATGGACACTGGACATTGTGGGCATTATGGACAGTGTGGAGATTGTGGACATGCTGTGGACATTGTGGAGATTGTCAACATTTTGGACACTGGACACTGTGGAAATTGTGGACATGCAGTGGACTTTGTGGACACTGTGGAACCTGTGGACAGTGTGGACATTGTGGAGATTGTGGACATGCTGTGGACATTGCGGAGATTGTGAACATTTTGGACATTGTTGGCACAGTGGACATGGTGGATACTGTGGACCCTGTGGACAGTGGACATTGCGGATATGCTGTGCACATTGCGGACACTGTGGACATGCTGTTGACACTGTGGACATTGTGAACATGCTGTGGACATTGTGGATACCGTGGAACCTGTGGGCAGTGTGGACATTGTGGAGATTGTGGACATGCTGTGGACATTGCGGAGATTGTGAACATTTTGGTCATTGTGGACACAGTGGACATGGTGAATTCTGTGGACCCTGTGGACAAGTGGACATTGTGGATATGCTGTGCACATGCTGTGGACATTGTGGACACTGTGTAGAATGTGGGCGTTGTGGACAATGTGGACATTGTGGGCATTATAGATATTGTGGACATGCTGTGGATGTTGTGGACATTGTGGACACTGTGGACATTGTGGTCACTGTGGAAACTATGGACTCTGGACATTGTGGGCATTATGGAGAGTGTGGAGATTGTGGACATGCTGTGGACATTGTGGAGATTGTCAACATTTTGGACACTGTGGACACTGTGGAAATTGTGGACATGCTGTGGACATTGTGGACACTGTGGAGAATGTGGGCATTGTGGACACTGTTGACACTATAGATACAGTGGAATCTGTGGACATTGTGAACATAGTGGAAATAATGTGCACATTGTGGACACTGTGGACATTGTATACAGTGTGGACATTGTGGACATTATGAACAGTTTGGACATTGTGGACACCGTGGACACTGTGGACAATGTGGATATTGTGGACAATGTGGACATTATCAATACTGTGGATACAGTGAACATTGTGGACATAGTGAACATTTTGGACACTGTGGACATTGTGGACATGCTGTGGACACTGTGTACAATGTGAACATTATGGATACTGTGGAAACTGTGGACATTGTGAACATTGTGGAAATAATATGCACATTGTGGACACTGTGGACATTGTGGTCACTGTGGAAACTATGGACACTGGACATTGTGGGCATTATGGACAGTGTGGAGATTGTGGACATGCTGTGGACATTGTGGAGATTGTCAACATTTTGGACACTGGACACTGTGGAAATTGTGGACATGCAGTGGACTTTGTGGACACTGTGGAACCTGTGGACAGTGTGGACATTGTGGAGATTGTGGACATGCTGTGGACATTGCGGAGATTGTGAACATTTTGGTCATTGTGGACACAGTGGACATGGTGAATTCTGTGGACCCTGTGGACAAGTGGACATTGTGGATATGCTGTGCACATGCTGTGGACATTGTGGACACTGTGTAGAATGTGGGCGTTGTGGACAATGTGGACATTGTGGTCACTGTGGAAACTATGGACTCTGGATATTGTGGGCATTATGGAGAGTGTGGAGATTGTGGACATGCTGTGGACATTGTGGAGATTGTCAACATTTTGGACACTGTGGACACTGTGGAAATTGTGGACATGCTGTGGACTTTGTGGACACTGTGGAACCTGTGGACAGTGTGGACATTGTGGAGATTGTGGACATGCTGTGGACATTGCGGAGATTGTGAACATTTTGGACATTGTTGGCACAGTGGACATGGTGGATACTGTGGACCCTGTGGACAGTGGACATTGCGGATATGCTGTGCACATTGCGGACACTGTGGACATGCTGTTGACACTGTGGACATTGTGAACATGCTGTGGACATTGTGGACACTGTGGAACCTGTGGGCAGTGTGGACATTGTGGAGATTGTGGACATGCTGTGGACATTGCGGAGATTGTGAACATTTTGGTCATTGTGGACACAGTGGACATGGTGAATTCTGTGGACCCTGTGGACAATGTGGACATTGTGGATATGCTGTGCACATGCTGTGGACATTGTGGTCACTGTGGAAACTATGGACACTGGACATTGTGGGCATTATGGAGAGTGTGGAGATTGTGGACATGCTGTGGACATTATGGAGATTGTCAACATTTTGGACACTGTGGACACTGTGGAAATTGTGGACATGCTGTGGACTTTGTGGACACTGTGGAACCTGTGGACAGTGTGGACATTGTGGAGATTGTGGACATGCTGTGGACATTGCGGAGATTGTGAACATTTTGGTCATTGTCTACACAGTGGACATGGTGAATTCTGTGGACCCTGTGGACAATGTGGACATTGTGGATATGCTGTGCACATGCTGTGGACATTGTGGACACTGTGTAGAATGTGGGCGTTGTGGACATTGTGGGCATTATAGATATTGTGGACATGCTGTGGATGTTGTGGACATTGTGGACACTGTGGACATTGTGGTTACTGTGGAAACTATGGACACTGGACATTGTGGGCATTATGGAGAGTGTGGAGATTGTGGACATGCTGTGGACATTGTGGAGATTGTCAACATTTTGGACACTGTGGACACTGTGGAAATTGTGGACATGCTGTGGACTTTGTGGACACTGTGAAACCTGTGGACAGTGTGGACATTGTGGAGATTGTGGACATGCTGTGGACATTGCGGAGATTGTGAACATTTTGGACATTGTTGGCACAGTGGACATGGTGGATACTGTGGACCCTGTGGACAATGTGGACATTGCGGATATGCTGTGCACATTGCGGACACTGTGGACATGCTGTGGACATTGTGGACACAGTGTAGAATGTGGGCATTGTGGACAATGTGGACATTATCGATACTGTGGAAACTGAGGACATTGTGAACATTGTGGAAATAATGTGCACATTGTGGACACTGTGGACTTTGTATACAGCGTGGACATTGTGGACATTATGAACAGTTTGGACACTGGGTATTGTGGACACTGTGGACATTGTGGACATGCTGTTGACACTGTGGATATTGTGGACACCGTGGAACCTGTGGGCAGTGTGGACATTGTGGAGATTGTGGACATGCTGTGGACATTGCGGAGATTGTGAACATTTTGGTCATTGTGGACACAGTGGACATGGTGAATTCTGTGGACCCTGTGGACAATGTGGACATTGTGGATATGCTGTGCACATGCTGTGGACATTGTGGACACTGTGTAGAATGTGGGCGTTGTGGACAATGTGGACATTGTGGGCATTATAGATATTGTGGACATGCTGTGGATGTTGTGGACATTGTGGACACTGTGGACATTGTGGTCACTATGGAAACTATGGACACTGGACATTGTGGGCATTATGGAGAGTGTGGAGATTGTGGACATGCTGTGGACATTGTGGAGATTGTCAACATTTTGGACACTGTGGACACTGTGGAAATTGTGGACATGCTGTGGACTTTGTGGACACTGTGGAACCTGTGGACAGTGTGGACATTGTGGACATGCTGTGGACATTGCGGAGATTGTGAACATTTTGGACATTGTTGGCACAGTGGACATGGTGGATACTGTGGACCCTGTGGACAGTGGACATTGCGGATATGCTGTGCACATTGCGGACACTGTGGACATGCTGTTGACACTGTGGACATTGTGAACATGCTGTGGACATTGTGGACACCGTGGAACCTGTGGGCAGTGTGGACATTGTGGAGATTGTGGACATGCTGTGGACATTGCGGAGATTGTGAACATTTTGGTCATTGTGGACACAGTGGACATGGTGAATTCTGTGGACCCTGTGGACAATGTGGACATTGTGGATATGCTGTGCACATGCTGTGGACATTGTGGTCACTGTGGAAACTATGGACACTGGACATTGTGGGCATTATGGAGAGTGTGGAGATTGTGGACATGCTGTGGACATTGTGGAGATTGTCAACATTTTGGACACTGTGGACACTGTGGAAATTGTGGACATGCTGTGGACTTTGTGGACACTGTGGAACCTGTGGACAGTGTGGACATTGTGGAGATTGTGGACATGCTGTGGACATTGCGGAGATTGTGAACATTTTGGACATTGTTGGCACAGTGGACATGGTGGATACTGTGGACCCTGTGGACAATGTGGACATTGCGGATATGCTGTGCACATTGCGGACACTGTGGACATGCTGTGGACATTGTGGACACAGTGTAGAATGTGGGCATTGTGGACAATGTGGACATTATCGATACTGTGGAAACTGAGGACATTGTGAACATTGTAGAAATAATGTGCACATTGTGGACACTGTGGACTTTGTATACAGCGTGGACATTGTGGACATTATGAACAGTTTGGACACTGGGTATTGTGGACACTGTGGACATTGTGGACATGCTGTTGACACTGTGGATATTGTGGACACTGTGGACAGTGAGGACATGCTGTGGACATTGTAGACATGCTGTGGACTTTGTGGACATTGTGTACACTGTGAAAACTGTGGACATTATGGATACTGTGGATACAGTGGAAGTTGTGAACATTGTGGACATGCTGTGAACATTGTGGACACTGTGGACATTGTAGACATGCTGTGGACATTGTGGACACTGTGGAGAATGTGGGCATTGTGGACACTGTTGACACTATAGATACAGTGGAATCTGTGGACATTGTGAACATAGTGGAAATAATGTGCACATTGTGGACACTGTGGACATTGTATACAGTGTGGACATTGTGGACATTATGAACAGTTTGGACACTGTGGACATTGTGGACACCGTGGACACTGTGGACAATGTGGATATTGTAGACAATGTGGACATTATCAATACTGTGGATACAGTGAACATTGTGGACATAGTGAACATTTTGGACACTGTGGACATTGTGGACATGCTGTGGACACTGTGTACAATGTGAACATTATGGATACTGTGGAAACTGTGGACATTGTGAACATTGTGGAAATAATGTGCACATTGTGGACACTGTGGACATTGTGGTCACTGTGGAAACTATGGACACTGGACATTGTGGGCATTATGGACAGTGTGGAGATTGTGGACATGCTGTGGACATTGTGGAGATTGTCAACATTTTGGACACTGGACACTGTGGAAATTGTGGACATGCAGTGGACTTTGTGGACACTGTGGAACCTGTGGACAGTGTGGACATTGTGGAGATTGTGGACATGCTGTGGACATTGCGGAGATTGTGAACATTTTGGACATTGTTGGCACAGTGGACATGGTGGATACTGTGGACCCTGTGGACAGTGGACATTGCGGATATGCTGTGCACATTGCGGACACTGTGGACATGCTGTTGACACTGTGGACATTGTGAACATGCTGTGGACATTGTGGATACCGTGGAACCTGTGGGCAGTGTGGACATTGTGGAGATTGTGGACATGCTGTGGACATTGCGGAGATTGTGAACATTTTGGTCATTGTGGACACAGTGGACATGGTGAATTCTGTGGACCCTGTGGACAAGTGGACATTGTGGATATGCTGTGCACATGCTGTGGACATTGTGGACACTGTGTAGAATGTGGGCGTTGTGGACAATGTGGACATTGTGGGCATTATAGATATTGTGGACATGCTGTGGATGTTGTGGACATTGTGGACACTGTGGACATTGTGGTCACTGTGGAAACTATGGACTCTGGACATTGTGGGCATTATGGAGAGTGTGGAGATTGTGGACATGCTGTGGACATTGTGGAGATTGTCAACATTTTGGACACTGTGGACACTGTGGAAATTGTGGACATGCTGTGGACATTGTGGACACTGTGGAGAATGTGGGCATTGTGGACACTGTTGACACTATAGATACAGTGGAATCTGTGGACATTGTGAACATAGTGGAAATAATGTGCACATTGTGGACACTGTGGACATTGTACACAGTGTGGACATTGTGGACATTATGAACAGTTTGGACACTGTGGACATTGTGGACACCGTGGACACTGTGGACAATGTGGATATTGTGGACAATGTGGACATTATCAATACTGTGGATACAGTGAACATTGTGGACATAGTGAACATTTTGGACACTGTGGACATTGTGGACATGCTGTGGACACTGTGTACAATGTGAACATTATGGATACTGTGGAAACTGTGGACATTGTGAACATTGTGGAAATAATATGCACATTGTGGACACTGTGGACATTGTGGTCACTGTGGAAACTATGGACACTGGACATTGTGGGCATTATGGACAGTGTGGAGATTGTGGACATGCTGTGGACATTGTGGAGATTGTCAACATTTTGGACACTGGACACTGTGGAAATTGTGGACATGCAGTGGACTTTGTGGACACTGTGGAACCTGTGGACAGTGTGGACATTGTGGAGATTGTGGACATGCTGTGGACATTGCGGAGATTGTGAACATTTTGGTCATTGTGGACACAGTGGACATGGTGAATTCTGTGGACCCTGTGGACAAGTGGACATTGTGGATATGCTGTGCACATGCTGTGGACATTGTGGACACTGTGTAGAATGTGGGCGTTGTGGACAATGTGGACATTGTGGTCACTGTGGAAACTATGGACTCTGGATATTGTGGGCATTATGGAGAGTGTGGAGATTGTGGACATGCTGTGGACATTGTGGAGATTGTCAACATTTTGGACACTGTGGACACTGTGGAAATTGTGGACATGCTGTGGACTTTGTGGACACTGTGGAACCTGTGGACAGTGTGGACATTGTGGAGATTGTGGACATGCTGTGGACATTGCGGAGATTGTGAACATTTTGGACATTGTTGGCACAGTGGACATGGTGGATACTGTGGACCCTGTGGACAGTGGACATTGCGGATATGCTGTGCACATTGCGGACACTGTGGACATGCTGTTGACACTGTGGACATTGTGAACATGCTGTGGACATTGTGGACACTGTGGAACCTGTGGGCAGTGTGGACATTGTGGAGATTGTGGACATGCTGTGGACATTGCGGAGATTGTGAACATTTTGGTCATTGTGGACACAGTGGACATGGTGAATTCTGTGGACCCTGTGGACAATGTGGACATTGTGGATATGCTGTGCACATGCTGTGGACATTGTGGTCACTGTGGAAACTATGGACACTGGACATTGTGGGCATTATGGAGAGTGTGGAGATTGTGGACATGCTGTGGACATTGTGGAGATTGTCAACATTTTGGACACTGTGGACACTGTGGAAATTGTGGACATGCTGTGGACTTTGTGGACACTGTGGAACCTGTGGACAGTGTGGACATTGTGGAGATTGTGGACATGCTGTGGACATTGCGGAGATTGTGAACATTTTGGTCATTGTCTACACAGTGGACATGGTGAATTCTGTGGACCCTGTGGACAATGTGGACATTGTGGATATGCTGTGCACATGCTGTGGACATTGTGGACACTGTGTAGAATGTGGGCGTTGTGGACATTGTGGGCATTATAGATATTGTGGACATGCTGTGGATGTTGTGGACATTGTGGACACTGTGGACATTGTGGTTACTGTGGAAACTATGGACACTGGACATTGTGGGCATTATGGAGAGTGTGGAGATTGTGGACATGCTGTGGACATTGTGGAGATTGTCAACATTTTGGACACTGTGGACACTGTGGAAATTGTGGACATGCTGTGGACTTTGTGGACACTGTGGAACCTGTGGACAGTGTGGACATTGTGGAGATTGTGGACATGCTGTGGACATTGCGGAGATTGTGAACATTTTGGACATTGTTGGCACAGTGGACATGGTGGATACTGTGGACCCTGTGGACAATGTGGACATTGCGGATATGCTGTGCACATTGCGGACACTGTGGACATGCTGTGGACATTGTGGACACAGTGTAGAATGTGGGCATTGTGGACAATGTGGACATTATCGATACTGTGGAAACTGAGGACATTGTGAACATTGTGGAAATAATGTGCACATTGTGGACACTGTGGACTTTGTATACAGCGTGGACATTGTGGACATTATGAACAGTTTGGACACTGGGTATTGTGGACACTGTGGACATTGTGGACATGCTGTTGACACTGTGGATATTGTGGACACTGTGGACAGTGAGGACATGCTGTGGACATTGTAGACATGCTGTGGACTTTGTGGACATTGTGTACACTGTGAAAACTGTGGACATTATGGATACTGTGGATACAGTGGAAGTTGTGAACATTGTGGACATGCTGTGAACATTGTGGACACTGTGGACATTGTAGACATGCTGTGGACATTGTGGACACTGTGGAGAATGTGGGCATTGTGGACACTGTTGACACTATAGATACAGTGGAATCTGTGGACATTGTGAACATAGTGGAAATAATGTGCACATTGTGGACACTGTGGACATTGTATACAGTGTGGACATTGTGGACATTATGAACAGTTTGGACACTGTGGACATTGTGGACACCGTGGACACTGTGGACAATGTGGATATTGTGGACAATGTGGACATTATCAATACTGTGGATACAGTGAACATTGTGGACATAGTGAACATTTTGGACACTGTGGACATTGTGGACATGCTGTGGACACTGTGTACAATGTGAACATTATGGATACTGTGGAAACTGTGGACATTGTGAACATTGTGGAAATAATGTGCACATTGTGGACACTGTGGACATTGTGGTCACTGTGGAAACTATGGACACTGGACATTGTGGGCATTATGGACAGTGTGGAGATTGTGGACATGCTGTGGACATTGTGGAGATTGTCAACATTTTGGACACTGGACACTGTGGAAATTGTGGACATGCTGTGGACTTTGTGGACACTGTGGAACCTGTGGACAGTGTGGACATTGTGGAGATTGTGGACATGCTGTGGACATTGCGGAGATTGTGAACATTTTGGACATTGTTGGCACAGTGGACATGGTGGATACTGTGGACCCTGTGGACAGTGGACATTGCGGATATGCTGTGCACATTGCGGACACTGTGGACATGCTGTTGACACTGTGGACATTGTGAACATGCTGTGGACATTGTGGACACCGTGGAACCTGTGGGCAGTGTGGACATTGTGGAGATTGTGGACATGCTGTGGACATTGCGGAGATTGTGAACATTTTGGTCATTGTGGACACAGTGGACATGGTGAATTCTGTGGACCCTGTGGACAATGTGGACATTGTGGATATGCTGTGCACATGCTGTGGACATTGTGGTCACTGTGGAAACTATGGACACTGGACATTGTGGGCATTATGGAGAGTGTGGAGATTGTGGACATGCTGTGGACATTGTGGAGATTGTCAACATTTTGGACACTGTGGACACTGTGGAAATTGTGGACATGCTGTGGACTTTGTGGACACTGTGGAACCTGTGGACAGTGTGGACATTGTGGAGATTGTGGACATGCTGTGGACATTGTGGAGATTGTGAACATTTTGGTCATTGTGTACACAGTGGACATGGTGAATTCTGTGGACCCTGTGGACAATGTGGACATTGTGGATATGCTGTGCACATGCTGTGGACATTGTGGACACTGTGTAGAATGTGGGCGTTGTGGACAATGTGGACATTGTGGGCATTATAGATATTGTGGACATGCTGTGGATGTTGTGGACATTGTGGACACTGTGGACATTGTGGTTACTGTGGAAACTATGGACACTGGACATTGTGGGCATTATGGAGAGTGTGGAGATTGTGGACATGCTGTGGACATTGTGGAGATTGTCAACAGTTTGGACACTGTGGACACTGTGGAAATTGTGGACATGCTGTGGACTTTGTGGACACTGTGGAACCTGTGGACAGTGTGGACATTGTGGAGATTGTGGACATGCTGTGGACATTGCGGAGATTGTGAACATTTTGGACATTGTTGGCACAGTGGACATGGTGGATACTGTGGACCCTGTGGACAGTGGACATTGCGGATATGCTGTGCACATTGCGGACACTGTGGACATGCCGTTGACACTGTGGACATTGTGAACATGCTGTGGACATTGTGGACACCGTGGAACCTGTGGGCAGTGTGGACATTGTGGAGATTGTGGACATGCTGTGGACATTGCGGTGATTGTGAACATTTTGGTCATTGTGGACACAGTGGACATGGTGAATTCTGTGGACCCTGTGGACAATGTGGACATTGTGGATATGCTGTGCACATGCTGTGGACATTGTGGTCACTGTGGAAACTATGGACACTGGACATTGTGGGCATTGTGGAGAGTGTGGAGATTGTGGACATGCTGTGGACATTGTGGAGATTGTCAACATTTTGGACACTGTGGACACTGTGGAAATTGTGGACATGCTGTGGACTTTGTGGACACTGTGGAACCTGTGGACAGTGTGGACATTGTGGAGATTGTGGACATGCTGTGGACATTGCGGAGATTGTGAACATTTTGGACATTGTTGGCACAGTGGACATGGTGGATACTGTGGACCCTGTGGACAATGTGGACATTGCGGATATGCTGTGCACATTGCGGACACTGTGGACATGCTGTGGACATTGTGGACACAGTGTAGAATGTGGGCATTGTGGACAATGTGGACATTATCGATACTGTGGAAACTGAGGACATTGTGAACATTGTGGAAATAATGTGCACATTGTGGACACTGTGGACTTTGTATACAGCGTGGACATTGTGGACATTATGAACAGTTTGGACACTGGGTATTGTGGACACTGTGGACATTGTGGACATGCTGTTGACACTGTGGATATTGTGGACACTGTGGACAGTGAGGACATGCTGTGGACATTGTAGACATGCTGTGGACTTTGTGGACATTGTGTACACTGTGAAAACTGTGGACATTATGGATACTGTGGATACAGTGGAAGTTGTGAACATTGTGGACATGCTGTGAACATTGTGGACACTGTGGACATTGTAGACATGCTGTGGACATTGTGGACACTGTGGAGAATGTGGGCATTGTGGACACTGTTGACACTATAGATACAGTGGAATCTGTGGACATTGTGAACATAGTGGAAATAATGTGCACATTGTGGACACTGTGGACATTGTATACAGTGTGGACATTGTGGACATTATGAACAGTTTGGACACTGTGGACATTGTGGACACCGTGGACACTGTGGACAATGTGGATATTGTAGACAATGTGGACATTATCAATACTGTGGATACAGTGAACATTGTGGACATAGTGAACATTTTGGACACTGTGGACATTGTGGACATGCTGTGGACACTGTGTACAATGTGAACATTATGGATACTGTGGAAACTGTGGACATTGTGAACATTGTGGAAATAATGTGCACATTGTGGACACTGTGGACATTGTGGTCACTGTGGAAACTATGGACACTGGACATTGTGGGCATTATGGACAGTGTGGAGATTGTGGACATGCTGTGGACATTGTGGAGATTGTCAACATTTTGGACACTGGACACTGTGGAAATTGTGGACATGCAGTGGACTTTGTGGACACTGTGGAACCTGTGGACAGTGTGGACATTGTGGAGATTGTGGACATGCTGTGGACATTGCGGAGATTGTGAACATTTTGGACATTGTTGGCACAGTGGACATGGTGGATACTGTGGACCCTGTGGACAGTGGACATTGCGGATATGCTGTGCACATTGCGGACACTGTGGACATGCTGTTGACACTGTGGACATTGTGAACATGCTGTGGACATTGTGGATACCGTGGAACCTGTGGGCAGTGTGGACATTGTGGAGATTGTGGACATGCTGTGGACATTGCGGAGATTGTGAACATTTTGGTCATTGTGGACACAGTGGACATGGTGAATTCTGTGGACCCTGTGGACAAGTGGACATTGTGGATATGCTGTGCACATGCTGTGGACATTGTGGACACTGTGTAGAATGTGGGCGTTGTGGACAATGTGGACATTGTGGGCATTATAGATATTGTGGACATGCTGTGGATGTTGTGGACATTGTGGACACTGTGGACATTGTGGTCACTGTGGAAACTATGGACTCTGGACATTGTGGGCATTATGGAGAGTGTGGAGATTGTGGACATGCTGTGGACATTGTGGAGATTGTCAACATTTTGGACACTGTGGACACTGTGGAAATTGTGGACATGCTGTGGACATTGTGGACACTGTGGAGAATGTGGGCATTGTGGACACTGTTGACACTATAGATACAGTGGAATCTGTGGACATTGTGAACATAGTGGAAATAATGTGCACATTGTGGACACTGTGGACATTGTATACAGTGTGGACATTGTGGACATTATGAACAGTTTGGACACTGTGGACATTGTGGACACCGTGGACACTGTGGACAATGTGGATATTGTGGACAATGTGGACATTATCAATACTGTGGATACAGTGAACATTGTGGACATAGTGAACATTTTGGACACTGTGGACATTGTGGACATGCTGTGGACACTGTGTACAATGTGAACATTATGGATACTGTGGAAACTGTGGACATTGTGAACATTGTGGAAATAATATGCACATTGTGGACACTGTGGACATTGTGGTCACTGTGGAAACTATGGACACTGGACATTGTGGGCATTATGGACAGTGTGGAGATTGTGGACATGCTGTGGACATTGTGGAGATTGTCAACATTTTGGACACTGGACACTGTGGAAATTGTGGACATGCAGTGGACTTTGTGGACACTGTGGAACCTGTGGACAGTGTGGACATTGTGGAGATTGTGGACATGCTGTGGACATTGCGGAGATTGTGAACATTTTGGTCATTGTGGACACAGTGGACATGGTGAATTCTGTGGACCCTGTGGACAAGTGGACATTGTGGATATGCTGTGCACATGCTGTGGACATTGTGGACACTGTGTAGAATGTGGGCGTTGTGGACAATGTGGACATTGTGGTCACTGTGGAAACTATGGACTCTGGATATTGTGGGCATTATGGAGAGTGTGGAGATTGTGGACATGCTGTGGACATTGTGGAGATTGTCAACATTTTGGACACTGTGGACACTGTGGAAATTGTGGACATGCTGTGGACTTTGTGGACACTGTGGAACCTGTGGACAGTGTGGACATTGTGGAGATTGTGGACATGCTGTGGACATTGCGGAGATTGTGAACATTTTGGACATTGTTGGCACAGTGGACATGGTGGATACTGTGGACCCTGTGGACAGTGGACATTGCGGATATGCTGTGCACATTGCGGACACTGTGGACATGCTGTTGACACTGTGGACATTGTGAACATGCTGTGGACATTGTGGACACTGTGGAACCTGTGGGCAGTGTGGACATTGTGGAGATTGTGGACATGCTGTGGACATTGCGGAGATTGTGAACATTTTGGTCATTGTGGACACAGTGGACATGGTGAATTCTGTGGACCCTGTGGACAATGTGGACATTGTGGATATGCTGTGCACATGCTGTGGACATTGTGGTCACTGTGGAAACTATGGACACTGGACATTGTGGGCATTATGGAGAGTGTGGAGATTGTGGACATGCTGTGGACATTGTGGAGATTGTCAACATTTTGGACACTGTGGACACTGTGGAAATTGTGGACATGCTGTGGACTTTGTGGACACTGTGGAACCTGTGGACAGTGTGGACATTGTGGAGATTGTGGACATGCTGTGGACATTGCGGAGATTGTGAACATTTTGGTCATTGTCTACACAGTGGACATGGTGAATTCTGTGGACCCTGTGGACAATGTGGACATTGTGGATATGCTGTGCACATGCTGTGGACATTGTGGACACTGTGTAGAATGTGGGCGTTGTGGACATTGTGGGCATTATAGATATTGTGGACATGCTGTGGATGTTGTGGACATTGTGGACACTGTGGACATTGTGGTTACTGTGGAAACTATGGACACTGGACATTGTGGGCATTATGGAGAGTGTGGAGATTGTGGACATGCTGTGGACATTGTGGAGATTGTCAACATTTTGGACACTGTGGACACTGTGGAAATTGTGGACATGCTGTGGACTTTGTGGACACTGTGGAACCTGTGGACAGTGTGGACATTGTGGAGATTGTGGACATGCTGTGGACATTGCGGAGATTGTGAACATTTTGGACATTGTTGGCACAGTGGACATGGTGGATACTGTGGACCCTGTGGACAATGTGGACATTGCGGATATGCTGTGCACATTGCGGACACTGTGGACATGCTGTGGACATTGTGGACACAGTGTAGAATGTGGGCATTGTGGACAATGTGGACATTATCGATACTGTGGAAACTGAGGACATTGTGAACATTCTGGAAATAATGTGCACATTGTGGACACTGTGGACTTTGTATACAGCGTGGACATTGTGGACATTATGAACAGTTTGGACACTGGGTATTGTGGACACTGTGGACATTGTGGACATGCTGTTGACACTGTGGATATTGTGGACACTGTGGACAGTGAGGACATGCTGTGGACATTGTAGACATGCTGTGGACTTTGTGGACATTGTGTACACTGTGAAAACTGTGGACATTATGGATACTGTGGATACAGTGGAAGTTGTGAACATTGTGGACATGCTGTGAACATTGTGGACACTGTGGACATTGTAGACATGCTGTGGACATTGTGGACACTGTGGAGAATGTGGGCATTGTGGACACTGTTGACACTATAGATACAGTGGAATCTGTGGACATTGTGAACATAGTGGAAATAATGTGCACATTGTGGACACTGTGGACATTGTATACAGTGTGGACATTGTGGACATTATGAACAGTTTGGACACTGTGGACATTGTGGACACCGTGGACACTGTGGACAATGTGGATATTGTGGACAATGTGGACATTATCAATACTGTGGATACAGTGAACATTGTGGACATAGTGAACATTTTGGACACTGTGGACATTGTGGACATGCTGTGGACACTGTGTACAATGTGAACATTATGGATACTGTGGAAACTGTGGACATTGTGAACATTGTGGAAATAATGTGCACATTGTGGACACTGTGGACATTGTGGTCACTGTGGAAACTATGGACACTGGACATTGTGGGCATTATGGACAGTGTGGAGATTGTGGACATGCTGTGGACATTGTGGAGATTGTCAACATTTTGGACACTGGACACTGTGGAAATTGTGGACATGCTGTGGACTTTGTGGACACTGTGGAACCTGTGGACAGTGTGGACATTGTGGAGATTGTGGACATGCTGTGGACATTGCGGAGATTGTGAACATTTTGGACATTGTTGGCACAGTGGACATGGTGGATACTGTGGACCCTGTGGACAGTGGACATTGCGGATATGCTGTGCACATTGCGGACACTGTGGACATGCTGTTGACACTGTGGACATTGTGAACATGCTGTGGACATTGTGGACACCGTGGAACCTGTGGGCAGTGTGGACATTGTGGAGATTGTGGACATGCTGTGGACATTGCGGAGATTGTGAACATTTTGGTCATTGTGGACACAGTGGACATGGTGAATTCTGTGGACCCTGTGGACAATGTGGACATTGTGGATATGCTGTGCACATGCTGTGGACATTGTGGTCACTGTGGAAACTATGGACACTGGACATTGTGGGCATTATGGAGAGTGTGGAGATTGTGGACATGCTGTGGACATTGTGGAGATTGTCAACATTTTGGACACTGTGGACACTGTGGAAATTGTGGACATGCTGTGGACTTTGTGGACACTGTGGAACCTGTGGACAGTGTGGACATTGTGGAGATTGTGGACATGCTGTGGACATTGTGGAGATTGTGAACATTTTGGTCATTGTGTACACAGTGGACATGGTGAATTCTGTGGACCCTGTGGACAATGTGGACATTGTGGATATGCTGTGCACATGCTGTGGACATTGTGGACACTGTGTAGAATGTGGGCGTTGTGGACAATGTGGACATTGTGGGCATTATAGATATTGTGGACATGCTGTGGATGTTGTGGACATTGTGGACACTGTGGACATTGTGGTTACTGTGGAAACTATGGACACTGGACATTGTGGGCATTATGGAGAGTGTGGAGATTGTGGACATGCTGTGGACATTGTGGAGATTGTCAACAGTTTGGACACTGTGGACACTGTGGAAATTGTGGACATGCTGTGGACTTTGTGGACACTGTGGAACCTGTGGACAGTGTGGACATTGTGGAGATTGTGGACATGCTGTGGACATTGCGGAGATTGTGAACATTTTGGACATTGTTGGCACAGTGGACATGGTGGATACTGTGGACCCTGTGGACAGTGGACATTGCGGATATGCTGTGCACATTGCGGACACTGTGGACATGCCGTTGACACTGTGGACATTGTGAACATGCTGTGGACATTGTGGACACCGTGGAACCTGTGGGCAGTGTGGACATTGTGGAGATTGTGGACATGCTGTGGACATTGCGGTGATTGTGAACATTTTGGTCATTGTGGACACAGTGGACATGGTGAATTCTGTGGACCCTGTGGACAATGTGGACATTGTGGATATGCTGTGCACATGCTGTGGACATTGTGGTCACTGTGGAAACTATGGACACTGGACATTGTGGGCATTGTGGAGAGTGTGGAGATTGTGGACATGCTGTGGACATTGTGGAGATTGTCAACATTTTGGACACTGTGGACACTGTGGAAATTGTGGACATGCTGTGGACTTTGTGGACACTGTGGAACCTGTGGACAGTGTGGACATTGTGGAGATTGTGGACATGCTGTGGACATTGCGGAGATTGTGAACATTTTGGACATTGTTGGCACAGTGGACATGGTGGATACTGTGGACCCTGTGGACAATGTGGACATTGCGGATATGCTGTGCACATTGCGGACACTGTGGACATGCTGTGGACATTGTGGACACAGTGTAGAATGTGGGCATTGTGGACAATGTGGACATTATCGATACTGTGGAAACTGAGGACATTGTGAACATTCTGGAAATAATGTGCACATTGTGGACACTGTGGACTTTGTATACAGCGTGGACATTGTGGACATTATGAACAGTTTGGACACTGGGTATTGTGGACACTGTGGACATTGTGGACATGCTGTTGACACTGTGGATATTGTGGACACTGTGGACAGTGAGGACATGCTGTGGACATTGTAGACATGCTGTGGACTTTGTGGACATTGTGTACACTGTGAAAACTGTGGACATTATGGATACTGTGGATACAGTGGAAGTTGTGAACATTGTGGACATGCTGTGAACATTGTGGACACTGTGGACATTGTAGACATGCTGTGGACATTGTGGACACTGTGGAGAATGTGGGCATTGTGGACACTGTTGACACTATAGATACAGTGGAATCTGTGGACATTGTGAACATAGTGGAAATAATGTGCACATTGTGGACACTGTGGACATTGTATACAGTGTGGACATTGTGGACATTATGAACAGTTTGGACACTGTGGACATTGTGGACACCGTGGACACTGTGGACAATGTGGATATTGTGGACAATGTGGACATTATCAATACTGTGGATACAGTGAACATTGTGGACATAGTGAACATTTTGGACACTGTGGACATTGTGGACATGCTGTGGACACTGTGTACAATGTGAACATTATGGATACTGTGGAAACTGTGGACATTGTGAACATTGTGGAAATAATGTGCACATTGTGGACACTGTGGACATTGTGGTCACTGTGGAAACTATGGACACTGGACATTGTGGGCATTATGGACAGTGTGGAGATTGTGGACATGCTGTGGACATTGTGGAGATTGTCAACATTTTGGACACTGGACACTGTGGAAATTGTGGACATGCTGTGGACTTTGTGGACACTGTGGAACCTGTGGACAGTGTGGACATTGTGGAGATTGTGGACATGCTGTGGACATTGCGGAGATTGTGAACATTTTGGACATTGTTGGCACAGTGGACATGGTGGATACTGTGGACCCTGTGGACAGTGGACATTGCGGATATGCTGTGCACATTGCGGACACTGTGGACATGCCGTTGACACTGTGGACATTGTGAACATGCTGTGGACATTGTGGATACCGTGGAACCTGTGGGCAGTGTGGACATTGTGGAGATTGTGGACATGCTGTGGACATTGCGGAGATTGTGAACATTTTGGTCATTGTGGACACAGTGGACATGGTGAATTCTGTGGACCCTGTGGACAAGTGGACATTGTGGATATGCTGTGCACATGCTGTGGACATTGTGGACACTGTGTAGAATGTGGGCGTTGTGGACAATGTGGACATTGTGGTCACTGTGGAAACTATGGACTCTGGACATTGTGGGCATTATGGAGAGTGTGGAGATTGTGGACATGCTGTGGACATTGTGGAGATTGTCAACATTTTGGACACTGTGGACACTGTGGAAATTGTGGACATGCTGTGGACTTTGTGGACACTGTGGAACCTGTGGACAGTGTGGACATTGTGGAGATTGTGGACATGCTGTGGACATTGCGGAGATTGTGAACATTTTGGACATTGTTGGCACAGTGGACATGGTGGATACTGTGGACCCTGTGGACAGTGGACATTGCGGATATGCTGTGCACATTGCGGACACTGTGGACATGCTGTTGACACTGTGGACATTGTGAACATGCTGTGGACATTGTGGACACCGTGGAACCTGTGGGCAGTGTGGACATTGTGGAGATTGTGGACATGCTGTGGACATTGCGGAGATTGTGAACATTTTGGTCATTGTGGACACAGTGGACATGGTGAATTCTGTGGACCCTGTGGACAATGTGGACATTGTGGATATGCTGTGCACATGCTGTGGACATTGTGGTCACTGTGGAAACTATGGACACTGGACATTGTGGGCATTATGGAGAGTGTGGAGATTGTGGACATGCTGTGGACATTGTGGAGATTGTCAACATTTTGGACACTGTGGACACTGTGGAAATTGTGGACATGCTGTGGACTTTGTGGACACTGTGGAACCTGTGGACAGTGTGGACATTGTGGAGATTGTGGACATGCTGTGGACATTGTGGAGATTGTGAACATTTTGGTCATTGTGTACACAGTGGACATGGTGAATTCTGTGGACCCTGTGGACAATGTGGACATTGTGGATATGCTGTGCACATGCTGTGGACATTGTGGACACTGTGTAGAATGTGGGCGTTGTGGACAATGTGGACATTGTGGGCATTATAGATATTGTGGACATGCTGTGGATGTTGTGGACATTGTGGACACTGTGGACATTGTGGTTACTGTGGAAACTATGGACACTGGACATTGTGGGCATTATGGAGAGTGTGGAGATTGTGGACATGCTGTGGACATTGTGGAGATTGTCAACAGTTTGGACACTGTGGACACTGTGGAAATTGTGGACATGCTGTGGACTTTGTGGACACTGTGGAACCTGTGGACAGTGTGGACATTGTGGAGATTGTGGACATGCTGTGGACATTGCGGAGATTGTGAACATTTTGGACATTGTTGGCACAGTGGACATGGTGGATACTGTGGACCCTGTGGATAGTGGACATTGCGGATATGCTGTGCACATTGCGGACTCTGTGGACATGCCGTTGACACTGTGGAGATTGTGAACATGCTGTGGACATTGTGGACACCGTGGAACCTGTGGGCAGTGTGGACATTGTGGAGATTGTGGACATGCTGTGGACATTGCGGTGATTGTGAACATTTTGGTCATTGTGGACACAGTGGACATGGTGAATTCTGTGGACCCTGTGGACAATGTGGACATTGTGGATATGCTGTGCACATGCTGTGGACATTGTGGTCACTGTGGAAACTATGGACACTGGACATTGTGGGCATTGTGGAGAGTGTGGAGATTGTGGACATGCTGTGGACATTGTGGAGATTGTCAACATTTTGGACACTGTGGACACTGTGGAAATTGTGGACATGCTGTGGACTTTGTGGACACTGTGGAACCTGTGGACAGTGTGGACATTGTGGAGATTGTGGACATGCTGTGGACATTGCGGAGATTGTGAACATTTTGGACATTGTTGGCACAGTGGACATGGTGGATACTGTGGACCCTGTGGACAATGTGGACATTGCGGATATGCTGTGCACATTGCGGACACTGTGGACATGCTGTGGACATTGTGGACACAGTGTAGAATGTGGGCATTGTGGACAATGTGGACATTATCGATACTGTGGAAACTGAGGACATTGTGAACATTCTGGAAATAATGTGCACATTGTGGACACTGTGGACTTTGTATACAGCGTGGACATTGTGGACATTATGAACAGTTTGGACACTGGGTATTGTGGACACTGTGGACATTGTGGACATGCTGTTGACACTGTGGATATTGTGGACACTGTGGACAGTGAGGACATGCTGTGGACATTGTAGACATGCTGTGGACTTTGTGGACATTGTGTACAATGTGAAAACTGTGGACATTATCGATACTGTGGATACAGTGGACATTGTGAACATTGTGGACACTGGACATTGTAGACATGCTGTGGACATTGTGGACACTCTGGAGAATGTGGGCATTGTGGACACTGTTGACACTATAGATACAGTGGAATCTGTGGACATTGTGAACATAGTGGAAATAATGTGCACATTGTGGACACTGTGGACATTGTATACAGTGTGGACATTGTGGACATTATGAACAGTTTGGACACTGTGGACATTGTGGACACCGTGGACACTGTGGACAATGTGGATATTGTGGACAATGTGGACATTATCAATACTGTGGATACAGTGAACATTGTGGACATAGTGAACATTTTGGACACTGTGGACATTGTGGACATGATGTGGACACTGTGTACAATGTGAACATTATGGATACTGTGGAAACTGTGGACATTGTGAACATTGTGTACATGCTGTGGATATTGTGGATAATGTGGACACTGTGGGCATTATAGATATTGTGGACATGCTGTGGACGTTGTGGACATTGTGGAAACTGTGGACATTGTGGGCATTGTGGACAGCGTGGAGATTGTGGACATGCTGTGGACATTGCAGAGATTGTGAACATTTTGGACATTGTGGACAGTGTGGACATGCTGTGGACACTGTGGACTCTGTGGGCACTGTAGGCATGGTGGATACTGTGGACGCTGTGGACAATGGGGACATTGTGGATATGCTGTGGACATTGTGGTCACTGTGGACACTGTGGACATTGTGAACAATCTATAGACATTGTGGACACTGTATATATTATGGACATGCTGTGGACGTTGTGGACACTGCGGACAATGTGGACATTATTGATACAGTCGAAACTGTGGACATTGTGAACATCGTGGACATGCTGTGGACACTGTGGATAATGTGCAGATTGTGGACATGCTGTGGACATTGTAGAGATTGTGAACATTTTGGACACAGTGGACACTGTCTTCATTGTGAACATTGTGGACATTGTGGACACTGTGGACATTGTGGACATGCTGTTGACACTGTGGATATTGTGGACACTGGGCAGTGAGGACATGCTGTGGACATTGTGGACATGCTGTGGACTTTGTGGACATTGTGGACACTGTGAAAACTGTGGACATTATCGATACTGTGGATACAGTGGACATTGTGAACATCGTGGACATGCTGTGGACATTGTGGATAATGTGGACACTGAGGGCATTGTGGTCATTGTGGTCACTGTGGACATGCTGTGGTCATTCTGGACATTGTGGACATGCTGTTGACACTGTGGACATTGTGAACATGCTGTGGACATTGTGGACACCGTGGAACCTGTGGGCAGTGTGGACATTGTGGAGATTGTGGACATGCTGTGGACATTGCGGAGATTGTGAACATTTTGGACATTGTGGACACAGTGGACATGGTGAATTCTGTGGACCCTGTGGACAATGTGGACATTGTGGATATGCTGTGCACATGCTGTGGACATTGTGGACACTGTGTAGAATGTGGGCGTTTTGGACAATGTGGACATTGTGGGCATTATAGATATTGTTGACATGCTGTTGACGTTGTGGACATTGTGGACACTGTGGACATTGTGGTCACTGTGGAAACTATGGACACTCGACATTGTGGGCATTATGGACAGTGTGGAGATTGTGGACATGCTGTGGACATTGTGGAGATTGTCAACATTTTGGACACTGTAGACACTGTGGACATTGTGGACATGCTGTTGACACAGTGGATATTGTGGACACTGTGGAAATTGTGGACATGCTGTGGACTTTGTGGACACTGTGGAACCTGTGGACAGTGTGGACATTGTGGAGATTGTGGACATGCTGTGGAGATTGCAGAGATTGTGAACATTTTGGACATTGTTGGCACAGTGGACATGGTGGATACTGTGGACCCTGTGGACAGTGGACATTGTGAATATTGTGGACATGCTGTGGACTTTGTGGACATTGTGGACACTGTGGACATGCTGTGGACATTGTGGAAATTGTGGACACTGTGGACATTGTGGTTACTGTGGAAACTATGGACACTGGACATTGTGGGCATTATGGAGAGTGTGGAGATTGTGGACATGCTGTGGACATTCTGGAGATTGTCAACATTTTGGACACTGTGGACACTGTGGAAATTGTGGACATGCTGTGGACTTTGTGGACACTGTGGAACCTGTGGACAGTGTGGACATTGTGGAGATTGTGGACATGCTGTGGACATTGCGGAGATTGTGAACATTTTGGACATTGTTGGCACAGTGGACATGGTGGATACTGTGGACCCTGTGGACAATGTGGACATTGCGGATATGCTGTGCACATTGCGGACACTGTGGACATGCCGTTGACACTGTGGACATTGTGAACATGCTGTGGACATTGTGGACACCGTGGAACCTGTGGGCAGTGTGGACATTGTGGAGATTGTGGACATGCTGTGGACATTGCGGAGATTGTGAACATTTTGGTCATTGTGGACACAGTGGACATGGTGAATTCTGTGGACCCTGTGGACAATGTGGACATTGTGGATATGCTGTGCACATGCTGTGGACATTGTGGTCACTGTGGAAACTATGGACACTGGACATTGTGGGCATTATGGAGAGTGTGGAGATTGTGGACATGCTGTGGACATTGTGGAGATTGTCAACATTTTGGACACTGTGGACACTGTGGAAATTGTGGACATGCTGTGGACTTTGTGGACACTGTGGAACCTGTGGACAGTGTGGACATTGTGGAGATTGTGGACATGCTGTGGACATTGCGGAGATTGTGAACATTTTGGACATTGTTGGCACAGTGGACATGGTGGATACTGTGGACCCTGTGGACAATGTGGACATTGCGGATATGCTGTGCACATTGCGGACACTGTGGACATGCTGTGGACATTGTGGACACAGTGTAGAATGTGGGCATTGTGGACAATGTGGACATTATCGATACTGTGGAAACTGAGGACATTGTGAACATTGTGGAAATAATGTGCACATTGTGGACACTGTGGACTTTGTATACAGCGTGGACATTGTGGACATTATGAACAGTTTGGACACTGGGTATTGTGGACACTGTGGACATTGTGGACATGCTGTTGACACTGTGGATATTGTGGACACTGTGGACAGTGAGGACATGCTGTGGACATTGTAGACATGCTGTGGACTTTGTGGACATTGTGTACACTGTGAAAACTGTGGACATTATCGATACTGTGGATACAGTGGACATTGTGAACATTGTGGACACTGGACATTGTAGACATGCTGTGGACATTGTGGACACTCTGGAGAATGTGGGCATTGTGGACACTGTTGACACTATAGATACAGTGGAATCTGTGGACATTGTGAACATAGTGGAAATAATGTGCACATTGTGGACACTGTGGACATTGTATACAGTGTGGACATTGTGGACATTATGAACAGTTTGGACACTGTGGACATTGTGGACACCGTGGACACTGTGGACAATGTGGATATTGTGGACAATGTGGACATTATCAATACTGTGGATACAGTGAACATTGTGGACATAGTGAACATTTTAGACACTGTGGACATTGTGGACATGATGTGGACACTGTGTACAATGTGAACATTATGGATACTGTGGAAACTGTGGACATTGTGAACATTGTGTACATGCTGTGGATATTGTGGATAATGTGGACACTGTGGGCATTATAGATATTGTGGACATGCTGTGGACGTTGTGGACATTGTGGAAACTGTGGACATTGTGGGCATTGTGGACAGCGTGGAGATTGTGGACATGCTGTGGACATTGCAGAGATTGTGAACATTTTGGACATTGTGGACAGTGTGGACATGCTGTGGACACTGTGGACTCTGTGGGCACTGTAGGCATGGTGGATACTGTGGACGCTGTGGACAATGGGGACATTGTGGATATGCTGTGGACATTGTGGTCACTGTGGACACTGTGGACATTGTGAACAATCTATAGACATTGTGGACACTGTGGACACTGTATATATTATGGACATGCTGTGGACGTTGTGGACACTGCGGACAATGTGGACATTATTGATACAGTCGAAACTGTGGACATTGTGAACATCGTGAACATGCTGTGGACACTGTGGATAATGTGCAGATTGTGGACATGCTGTGGACATTGTAGAGATTGTGAACATTTTGGACACAGTGGACACTGTCTTCATTGTGAACATTGTGGACATTGTGGACACTGTGGACATTGTGGACATGCTGTTGACACTGTGGATATTGTGGACACTGGGCAGTGAGGACATGCTGTGGACTTTGTGGACATGCTGTGGACTTTGTGGACATTGTGGACACTGTGAAAACTGTGGACATTATCGATACTGTGGATACAGTGGACATTGTGAACATCGTGGACATGCTGTGGACATTGTGGATAATGTGGACACTGAGGGCATTGTGGTCATTGTGGTCACTGTGGACATGCTGTGGTCATTCTGGACATTGTGGACATGCTGTTGACACTGTGGACATTGTGAACATGCTGTGGACATTGTGGACACCGTGGAACCTGTGGGCAGTGTGGACATTGTGGAGATTGTGGACATGCTGTGGACATTGCGGAGATTGTGAACATTTTGGACATTGTGGACACAGTGGACATGGTGAATTCTGTGGACCCTGTGGACAATGTGGACATTGTGGATATGCTGTGCACATGCTGTGGACATTGTGGACACTGTGTAGAATGTGGGCGTTTTGGACAATGTGGACATTGTGGGCATTATAGATATTGTTGACATGCTGTTGACATTGTGGACATTGTGGACACTGTGGACATTGTGGTCACTGTGGAAACTATGGACACTCGACATTGTGGGCATTATGGACAGTGTGGAGATTGTGGACATGCTGTGGACATTGTGGAGATTGTCAACATTTTGGACACTGTAGACACTGTGGACATTGTGGACATGCTGTTGACACAGTGGATATTGTGGACACTGTGGAAATTGTGGACATGCTGTGGACTTTGTGGACACTGTGGAACCTGTGGACAGTGTGGACATTGTGGAGATTGTGGACATGCTGTGGAGATTGCGGAGATTGTGAACATTTTGGACATTGTTGGCACAGTGGATATGGTGGATACTGTGGACCCTGTGGACAGTGGACATTGTGAATATTGTGGACATGCTGTGGACTTTGTGGACATTGTGGACACTGTGGACATGCTGTGGACATTGTGGACATGGTGGATACTGTGGACCCTGTGGACAATGTGAACACTGTGGATATGCTGTGCACATTGTGGACACTGTGGACATGCTGTGGACATTGTGGACACTGTGTAGAATGTGGGCGTTGTGGACACTGTGGACACTGTAGATACTGTGGAAACTGTGGACATTGTGAACATCGTGGAAATACTGTGCACATTGTGGACATTGTGGATAATGTGGACACTGTGGTAATTGTGGTCATTGTGGACATTGTGGACATGCTGTGGACATTGTTGAGATTGTGAACATTTTGGACATTGTGGATACAGTGGACATGGTGGATACTGTGGACCCTGTGGACAATGTGGACATTGTGGACCCTGTGGACAATGAGGACAGTGTGGACACTGCGGAAACTGTGGCCATTGTGGACAATGTGGACAATGTGGATATTATCGTTACTGTGGAAACTGAGGAAATTGTGGATATGCTGTGGAAATTGTGGACATTGTAGACACTGTGGAAACTTTAGACATTCTGGACATTGAGGATATGGTGGACATTGTGGACACTGTGGTCATTTTGGACATTGTGGACACTGTGGTCACTGTAGACATTCCGGACATTGTGGATATGGTGGACAATGTGAACTTTGTGGACATTATGGATATGGTGGATACTGTGGACACTGTGGACATTGTGGACACTGTGGACATTTTGGATATTATGGACACTGGATATCATGGACATTGTAGCCATTGTCGATACTATGGACATGCTGTGGACACTATGGAAATGCTGTGAACACCATGGCCATGCAATGGACACGAGGAAGCAATGGAGAATGAACATGCTATGCACTCTGTGGTAATGCTCTGGACATTGTGAGCATTATCAATGCAGTATGGGCATTCAGTGGACATTGTGGACATGCTGAATGTCGTTCATGTGTCCAATGAAAATTGTGGACATTGTGGACTTGTTGCGGATACTGTGGACATGGTGGGCATTGTGGACACTGTGGATATTGTGGACAATTTGGACATGTTATGGAGATTGGGGGATTATGGACATTGTGGCCACTGTGGACACTGTGAACATGCTGTGGACATTGTGGACACCGTGGACACTGTGGATATTGAGAAGAAGAAATCGATTTGTTCATTCATAAATTTAATAAGGTCCGGATCTTGCAATAAGGTAGAATCAAATCGCCATTGTCTAGCATTAGGAACTGTGTCCGTAAATTTAATAGAAAGTTTTAATGGAGCATGGTCAGAAATAGCTATAATATCATAATAACAACCATTTACCGAAGGAATCAAACAAGAGTCAATAAAAAAATAATCAATTCTCGAAAAGAATGATAAACGTGAGAAAAAAGAAAACTCTTTGTCCTTAGGATGCCGAAATCTCCAAATATCAAAAATTCCATTATCAGTCAAGAAAGAGTAGATACAAGTGGCCGACTTATTGGGTACAGTCTGTGCAGATATAGATTTGTCCATCAAAGGATTTAAACAACAATTAAAATCACCACCCATTATTAACTTATATTCATTTAGATTAGATAAAGAAGTAAATAAGGACTTAAAAAAATCAGGACAATCCACATTTGGAGCATAAACATTAACCATAGCAACCTTTTTATTAAAAAGTAAGCCCGTAATTAACAAAAATCTACCATTCGGATCTGAAAAGATATCATGTTGGACAAATGCATTAGAGGAGTCAATAAAAACTGAAACTCCCTTTACTTTGGCATTCGAATTCGAATGATACTGTTGACCCCGCCAAAACCTAAAAAAGCGATAGTTGCCCTCCTTCCTCACATGAGTTTCTTGTACAAAAATGATATGAGCATTAAGCCTTTGGAATACTTTGAAAATCTTCTTTTGTTTAATCGGATGGTTTAAACCATTAGTATTCCAAGAAACAAAATGAATGGTTTGAGCCATATTTCTAAAATCAACCCTTTGGTATAAAAAGGGTTAACCAAATTATAAACTCATGCACCCGGAAGAGGAACAAAAATAAAGAGCGGACCCGGATGTGATGACATCGCGGACATATTTGTAGTTCAAAATCAGCCCAAATGAAAAAACTTTAAAAAACTGGTAAAAGAAATATAGAATTAGAAAAAAGACCACCCACCTCCCACTCAAGAAAGAGAAAAAAACCAGAGCCAAAAATAGACTGGGAAAAAGAACGAATGAAACTAACTCTACCCCCATATCAGCGGAAGACCACTCCGTATATAAAGGATATATATTAAAAAAATCCACCCAAACTTAAAAAATTATAATCACTATACTAAAACCAGACTTCTTAATATAATTGGTAGTAGAAAAAAATGAAGAAAATATAATCACTAGAAACTTATAAATCGGGTTAAAACCCAAACAAACCAAAAAGTATTTAAACTGTGATAAGCGATGCATTGTAGGAAGAAGACGAGAGAAAAAAAAGCGCCATCTTAAAAAAAACACCAAAAATGTTTTTTCAAAAAACCACCATCTTAGTAAAAAAGTATTCACCTTCAAAGGGTTAAAAATACACCTTCGAAGGAACAGAAATAATAGCCAACGATACAATATAATGGTTAAGGTGTGTAAAACAAAACGATTAATATGTCGAAAGAACACTTTAACTTGAGTATAAAGTATAGAGTAAACCTACACCAACAACCAGAAACAAAATCTGGTTTGGGGGATCAAAAACCATCTTACACGATCAAAATCACTCATTCATTCGGCCTGAGAGCCCGTAGCAGTAGGGAAGTTCTCGTTCAGAAAACTTCTCGCTTCAGATGTAGAAAGGAAAACCCGGCGAGGAGCGTTCGGCGGCAAGATTCTGAGCTTCGCAGGGTATAAGAGCGCTGGTTTTAGATTTTTCTCATTACATTCAGACCTCAGCGGTTTAAAAAGAAGCCTTGCTTCATTACCTCAGGACTAAAATCTTCTACTAAATGGAAATTGTGATCCTGAAATTTAACCATTCCTACACGCCGAGCCACACGAATAAGTTGCTCTTTAACATGTACGTAATGAAATCGGACAATTACAACCGAGGGTTTAGCTGAAGCACTCGGTGATCGACGCATAATTCTATGAGCGCGATCAAGTAACGGCGGACTATCTGGAAATACAGACGGGAACGCATCCTTTAAAAGTTGAGCAAAGTACTTCATGGGGTCGCCTTGTTCAATACCTTCTGGAAGACCAAGTATACGTAGGTTCTGTCTTCTGGACCGATTCTCGAAGTCGACACTCTTGGCTTTAAGTGTTTCCACCAGTTTAGTGGTCAAAAGTAAGTCCTGTTGCAATTTTTCAATTATCAAATCTCGTTTCCGAGCGTCTTCTTGCAGAGATGCAATAAGAACTTGCTGCTGGTTAATTACTGAATCCGTCTTATCCATATAATCTTGAAAAGCCTTTATATCTTGTTTAAAAATTTGTTGTTGTTCTTCAAATTTTTTACCCAAAACCTCCAATAACAATTCGTAAGTTAATTCAGTGCGTTGCAGATGAGCTTGCTTCTTTCCATTACCATTCGGGTTCCGCCCAGGTTCTCGTCCTTTAGATCTAAGAGCCATTTCTGAGTACATATCTTCAAAAATTCACAATAAACTCTTAACGATAAGTCCAAAAAAATAGCAAGAATCTTTTGGTGTAGGTAAAAATAAGTTAAATAAGGGTGATCAAAGGTTAAAAAAAGTAAAGGTTATGGAGCGAATCTAAAACAGTACTCACTCCATGAGCATCTCCCGCTGACCCATGAATTTATGAAGGAACAGATCGATTTCTTCTTCTCAACCAACTCCATGGAAGATATTTCTTACGGAACACTTTGGGACACTTTTAAAGCATATATACGTGGACAGATTATCTCTTACTCTGTTGGTCTGAGAAAACGCATAAAGAAGGAAGCTCTTTTATTGGTTGATAAAATTAAAGAGATTGACAAGAAATATTTGATTACTCCTAGTAAGGAGCTTTACAAACAAAGGGTTGAACTGCAAACAGAATATAGTTTATTACTTACATCTTCGATTGAAAGTCAACTGATGAAGTCCAGATCTGATTTTTATATACATAGTGATAAATTGGGTAAATTGCTAGCTAGTCAATTGAAGAATGCTTTGGTTAAACGTCAAATTACTAAGATCTGTCAGCAAAATGGGGATTTGACAGTTAACCATGATGAGATAAATAAATTATTTCAAAATTTTTATACTTCCCCGTATCATTCTGAATTTCCTCAGGATTGTAGTACCATGTGTGATTTTCTTGGGAAATTGAATTTCCCAAAATTATCACCAAATGATCTTTCAATATTGAAAACTCCTATGACTGATGCAGAAATCAAAGGGGTTATTTCCTCCATGAATTCAGGGAAAGCACCTGGTCCGGATGGGTATACAGCAGAATTTTTAAAATGTTTTTCCGCTACCCTCTCTCCTTGGTTATACAGGGTCTTTGAAGAAGCAATTAGATTGGGCAATTTGCCACTATCTTTTTATAGAGCTTCTATTTCTTTAATATTGAAGAAAGATAAAGACCCTACTGATTGTGCATCCTATAGACCAATATCCTTACTGAATGTAGATTCCAAGATTTTTTCCAAGTTACTTGCATCCAGGTTGGAGAAGGTATTACCCCAAATTATCTCGGAGGATCAAACCGGTTTTATTAAAAATCGTTATTCTTTTTTTAATGTTAGGAGGTTATTGAACATTGTGTATACTCCTTCACATAATATTTCAGAATGTGTTATTTCATTAGATGCGGAGAAAGCATTTGATAGAGTTGAATGGCCATACTTATTTAATGTGTTGGAGAAGTTTAATTTTAGTCTGACATTCATTTCCTGGATTAAACTGATTTATCATACCGCAGTAGCCTCGGTGTTTACTAATAATCAAAGATCTCCCTTTTTTCGTTTATTTCGGGGCACTAGACAAGGCTGTCCTCTTAGTCCACTATTATTTGATATTGCTTTAGAACCCTTGGCAATTGCTATCAGAGAATCACAGGATATTCTTGGTATTAATCGTGGGACAGATATTCATAAGTTATCTTTGTATGCAGATGATTTATTATTATTTATTTCCAATTCTGAGAAATCCATTCCTGTAGTTTTATCGTTGTTGGCTCAATTTAGTGATTTTTCTGGGTATAAGTTAAATCTTAATAAGAGTGAATTGTTTCCTTTAAATAGACAGGTCCCAATTTATGGAAACTTACCTTTTAAATTAGTTAATGACTCTTTTATATACTTAGGGATTAAAATCACAAAAAACCATAAAGACTTATTTAAGGTTAATTTTGTACCCTTAATTGATCAGATTAAATGCTTGTTTACTAAGTGGTCACCATTATCTTTATCTCTGATAGGTTGGATTAACACTATTAAGATGGTTATTTTACCCAAGTTTTTATATATTTTTCAAGCGGTACCAATTTTTATTCCGAAATCTTTTTTTACTAATGTTGATTCAAAAATTTCCTCATATATTTGGCAGAATAAAAATCCCAGGTTAGGTAAAATATACTTAAAGAAGGCAAAGAAGGAAGGTTGATTAGCATTGCCTAATTTTAGATTTTATTATTGGGCCGTTAATATCAGATATTTGATATGTTGGTTGAAAGATTGGGATGGATCTTTTAGCACTCATTGGGTGAGCCTGGAAATTAAATCGGTACCAGGTTTTGCACTGGGTTCTATTTTGGGGACTTCTCTCCCTTTTGCTCTTTCTAAATTGCCAAAACGAATTGACAACCCGATAGTTAAACATACTTTACGTATATGGTTTCAATTTCGGAAATTTTTTGGGTTGACTCAGTTTGTTTTAAATATTCCTATTGTACCCAATTGTTTTTTCCACCCTTCAATTATAGACCAAGCTTATTTGGCTTGGAAGACTAAAGGATTACTATGATTTTCTGATTTATTTTTGGATAATTGTTTTATGTCTTTTGAGCAATTATCTAATAAATATAATTTGCCTAGATTTCATTTTTTTAGATATTTACAGATTAGGAATTTTTAAAATACTGTACTTCCTACTTTTCCAAACTTTGTGTCTTCAGGCATTTTGGAGAATTTGTTTGAATTAAACCCCTTTCAGAAAGGGCTTATATCAAAACTTTATAATACAGGTTGTACACAGGGCTCATATGTCCAAGGATAAATTGGCTCATTTTTATTCCTATATAAATCCTATTTGTGATAGATGTCAATCTGAAATAGCATCTTTAACTCATATGTTCTGGTCATGTCCGCTTTTGAAAAAATATTGGAAAGATATTTTTGATATTATCTCTGCGGTATTGAACATCGATTTACAACCCCATCCTATTACTGCAATTTTTGGTTTACCAATGATGGACTCACTTCATTTATCTTCTTCCGCTTGTCGAATGATTGCATTTCTTACACTAATGGCTAGAAGATCTATTTTGTTGAATTGGAAGGAAACTAATCCTCCTACTGTATTTCATTGGTTTTCTCAAACTATGTTATGTTTAAATTTAGAAAAAATTAGAAGTGGTGTATTTGACACTTCTACTAAATTTGAAAAGATATGGAGACCATTTATTCAATATTTTCATATGATGTAATAGGACCCTGTTCCAGGCCTATTTGATTTTCCAGTTTTGATTTCATATATGTCAAGAGGCTCGGAGTTGACGACACTGATGATTTTGTATTTTTGTGAGATATTATAAACAGCCCTTTTTTTCTCTTTTTTATTTTTTATTTTTTTCTCTTTTTTGTTTATTTCTTCTATTAGTTATTAGATTTTTAGATTAGTTTTTTTGCATAATGATTTTTTTCTTTTTTCCTTTTTCTTATTTCTTTTTATTTTATATTATGATACACCTAGGTTTGCCTTTTCTATTTGTATATTGTATCATTTGCGATGTGGGAATACTCATTTATACTGTAATCATTGTTCTTGTAATCTTTTATAGTTAGTTGAAATATGTACGTTTGTAATCCCATTATCTGTGTACCAATTTTATTTTGTTGTTATTAATAATGATAATAAAAAGATGGAAAAAGAAAGACACTGTGGATATTGTGGACATGCTGTGGACATTGTGGACACTGTGGACAATGTGGACATTATGGATACTGTGGAAACAGTGGACATTGTGAACATTGTGGTCATGCTGTGTACATTGTGGACTCTGAACATTTTGGACACTGTGGACTTTGTGGACAATGTGGAAATTGTGGACATTGTGGACACAGTGGACATTTTAGACATTGTGGACATTGTGGATACTGTGGACATTGTGTACATTGATGACACTCTGTGCACTGTGGACATTGTGGACATTGTTGACACTGTGGACATTTTGGACAGTATGGACACTGGATATCATGGACATTGTAGCCATTGTCGATAGTATGGACATGCTGTGGACACGATGGAAATGCTGTGAACACCATGGAAATGCAATGGACACGAGGAAGCAATGGAGAATGTACATGCTATGCACTCTGTGGTAATGCTCTGGACATTGTGAGCATTATCTATGCAGAATGGGCATGCAGTGGACATTGTGGACATGCTGAATGTCGTTCACGTGTTCAATGAAAACTGTGGACATTGTGAACATGTTGCGGATACTGTGGACATGGTGGATATTGTGGACATTGTGGATATTGTGGACAATTTGGACACTGTGGAAATTGTGGCCAATGTGGACATTGTGAACATTGTGGACATGTTGTGCACATTGTGGAGATTGTGAACATTTTGGACACTGTGAACATTGTGGACACAGTTGACATTGTGGAACATGTGGACCCTGTGGACACTGTGGAAACTGTGGCCATTGTGGACAATGTGGATACTGTGGACACTGGACAATGTGGACATTATGGATACTGTGGAAACTGTGGACATTGTGGACATGCTGTGGATATTGTGGACATTGTGGATAATGTGGACACCGTGGGCATTGTGGACCTGCTGTGGACATGGTGGCCACTGTGGACCCTGTGGACAATGTGGACACTGTGGACATTGTGGACACTGTGAACATTGTGGACAATCTGTGGACACTGTGGAGAATGTGGGCATTGTGGACAGTATAGATACTGTGGAAACTGTGGACATTGTGAACATCGTGGATATACTGTGCACATTGTGGACATTATGGATAATGTGGACACTGTGGGCATTGTGGTAATTGTGGACATGCTGTGGACATTGTGGATATGGTGGACATTGTGGACACTGGTTACTGTGGACATTTTAGACATTGTTGACACTGTGGACATTTTGGAGATTGTGGACACTGTGGACATTGTGAACTTCGTGGACATTATGGACATGGTGGATACTGTGGACACTGTGGAGATTGTGGACATTGTAGACACTGTAGACAGTGTGGAAACTGTAGACATTCTGGAAATTGTGGACATGCTGTGGACAGTGTGGACATTGTGGATATGGTGGATATTGTGGACACTGTGGACATTGTGGACACTGTGGTCACGGTGGACATTTTAGACATTGTGGACATTGTGGATACTGTGGACATTGTGTACATTGATGACACTCTGTACACTGTGGATATTGTGGACGCTGTTGACACTGGATATCATGGACATGGTGGCCATTGTCGATACTATGGGCATGCTATGGACACTGTGTTCATAATGTGGACATTGTGGACATTATGGACACTGTGGATATTGTCAACATGCTGTGGACATTGTGGACACTGTGGAAATTGTGGACAGGAGTCACCAGGAGACGCTCATGGAGTGAGTACTGTTTCAGATTCGCTCCATAACCTTTACTTTTTTTTAACCTATGATCACCCTTATTTAACTTACTTTTAGCTACACCAAAAGATTCTTGCTACTTTTTTGGACTTATCTTTAAGAGTGTACTGTGAATTTTGAAGAAATGAGTACAGAAATGGCTTTAAGATCTGAAGGGCGAGACCCTGGGAAAGATCCTAACGGCAATGGAAAGAAAAAAAAAGACTGATCCCAAGCGTACTGAATTGACTTATGATATGTTATTGGAGCTCTTAAATGAAAAATTTGAAGAACAACGACAAACTTTCAAACAAGATCTAAAGGCTTTCCAGGATTCTACTGATTTAGTAGTTAAACAGCAGCAAACTCTAATCGCAAATTTGCAAGAGGACACTCGGAAGTGAGACTTGATAATCGAAAAACTGGAGCAGAAATGATCTTCGACGATTAAACAGGTGGAAACACTTAAAGCCAAGAGTATTGACTTTGAAAATTGGTCCAGCAGACAGAACTTACGCATACTTGGTCTCCCGGAAGGTATCGAACAAGGGGACCCCTCGAAGTATTTTGCTCAACTTTTAAAGGATGTGTTCCCTTCTGTATTCCCCAACAGTCCTCCATTACTTGACCATGCCCACAGAATTATGCGCTGATCACCAAGTTCTTCATCTAAACCACCTGTTGTAATTGTTCGATTTCATTATGTGCATGTCAAAGAACAACTTGTTCGTGTGGCTCGGCGTTTAGGGATGGTTAAATTTAAAGATTTCCAATTCCGATTAGTGGAGGACTTTAGCCCAGAAGTAATGAAAGCAAGGCTCCTTTTTAAACCTCTGATGTCCGAATGTTATGAGAAAAATCTAAAACCAGTGCTTTTATACCCTGTGAAACTTAGAATCTCGCCTCCGAATGCACCAGGGCGTGTTTTTCTCTCCACATCTGAAGCTCGAAGCTTTCTGGATGAGAATTATCCTACTGCTTTGGACTCTCATTTCTAATAAATGAGTGATTTTGATCATTACAAGATAGTTTTTGTTTCCAAAACCAGATTTTGTTTCTGGCTATTGGTGTAGGTTTATTCTACATTTTATATTCTAATTAAAGTTTTTTTTCAATGTACTAATCTTTTTAATTTACTTACTTTAACCATTCTACTTTATTTTTGGTCATTATTATTAGTCCTTTGAAGGTGAATTTTTTTAAACGGTTTGATATATATCCTTTTAATTTTTTGTGTGACTAAGATGGTGGTTTCTTCTCTAAAATATTTCTTGCTTTTTTTTGATTTTGCTGTTTTTTTCTCTCATCTTCTTCCTATAATGCATTTCTTATCACATTTTAACTTTTTTTTGTTTGGGTTTTAACCCGATTTATAAGTTACTAGTGTTTATATTCTTTTTGCTTTTTTTTACTAGCAATTATATTAAGAAGTTTGTTTTAGTATAGTGTTAATTACTTTTTTGGAGTTTGGGTGGATCTCTTTTTTCCCTCCTTTATATATTTGGAGTTGCCTTCTGGTGATACGGAGGTACATTTAGTATCATTCCTTTTTTCCCTGGCCTCCTGCAGGCTCAGGAAGGGCTTTTTTTTTCATGGGTGGGGGTGGGGGATTCTTCTAACTCTATTGCTCTTTTTATTAGTTTTTTTTAAAGTTTTTTCATTTGGGCTGATTTTAAACTACTAAAATTTCCGCAGTGTCGTCACTTCCGGGTCTGCCCCTTATTTTTGTTCCTATTCTGGGTGCATGAGTTCATAGTTTGGTTAACTCTTTATATACCAAAGGGTTGATTTTAGAAATATGGCTCAGACCATTAATTTTGTCTCTTGGAATACTAATGGCTTAAACCATCCGATTAAATGGAAAAAGATTTTCAAAGTATTCCAAAGACTGAATGCACATATTATTTTTGTACAAGAAACTCATGTGAAGAAAGAGGTAAATGAACGTTTTTTTAGGTTTTGGAGGGGTCAACAGTAACATTCGAATTCGAATGCCAAAGTAAAAGGAGTTTCAATTTTTATTGACTCCTCTATTACATTTGTCCAACACGATATTATTTCGGATCTGAATGGCAGATTTTTGTTAATTACTGGGTTACTTTTTAATAAAAAGGTTGCTATGGTTAATGTTTATGCTCCAAATGTGGATTATCCCTATTTTTTTAAGTCCTTATTTACTTCTCTACCTAATCTAAATGAATGTATGTTAATAATAGGTGGTGACTTTAATTGTTGTTTAAATCCTTTGCTGGACATATCTATATCCACTCAGACTTTACCTAATAAGTCGGCCACTTACATTAATTCTTTTTTGACTAATAATGGAATTTTCAATATTTGGAGATTTAGGCATTCTAAGGACAAAGAGTTTTAATTTTTCTCACATGTTTATCATTCTTACTCGAGAATTGACTATTTTTTCATTGACTCTCATTTTATTCCATCTGTAATTGGTTGTAATTATGACATTATAGCCATCTCTGATCATGCTCCATTGAAACTTTCTATTAAATTAATGGACACAGCTTCTAGTATTAGGCAATGGCGATTTGATTCTACCTTACTGCAAGATCCGGATTTCATTAAATTTATGAAGGAACAGATCAATTTCTTCTTTTCAACTAATTCCACGGATGACATTTCTTGCGGAACACTTTGGGACACTTTTAAAGCATATATACGTGGACAGATTATCTCCTATTCCGTTGGTTTGAGAAAACGTATTAAGAAGGAAACTCTTTTATTGGTTGATAAAATTAAAGAAATTGACAAGAAATATTCGACTGCTCCTAATAAGGAGCTTTACAAACAAAGGGTTGAACTTCAAATGGAACACAGTTTATTACTTACATCTTTGATTGAAAATCAATTAATGAAAACCAGATCTGATTTTTATATACATAGTGATAAATCGGGTAAACTGTTAGCTAATCAATTGAAGAATGCTTTGGTTAAACGTCAAATTATTAAGATTCGTCAACAGAATGGTGAATTGACAGTTAACCATGATGAGATAAACAAATCTTTTCAAGGTTTTTATACCTCCCTCTATCATTCTGAATTCCCTCATGATCATAATACCATGCATGATTTTCTTGGGAAACAGAATTTTCCAAAATTATCATTAGATGATCTTTCAATATTAGAAACTCCTATTATGGATGCAGAAATTAAAGGGGTTATTTCCTCTATGAATTCTGGGAAAGCACCAGGTCCAGATGGGTATACAGTGGAATTTTTAAAGTGTTTTTCCTCTACTCTTACTCCTTGGTTATGCAGGGTTTTTGAAGAAGCAATTAGATTGGGTAATCTGCTACAATATTTTTATAGAGCTTCCATTTCTTTAATATTGAAGAAAGATAAAGACCCTACTGACTGTGCATCCTATAGACCAATATCCTTATTGAATGTAGATTCCAAGATCTTTTCCAAGTTATTGGCGTCCAGGCTGGAGAAGGTATTACCTCAAATTATCTCGGAAGATCAAACTGGTTTTATTAAAAATCGCTATTCTTTTTTCAATATTAGGAGATTATTGAATATTGTTTATACTCCTTCACGTTGCACCTCAGAATGTGTCATTTCATTAGATGCAGAGAAAGCATTTGATAGAGTTGAATGGCCATACTTATTTACTGTGCTTGAGAAGTTTAATTTTAGTCCGACATTCATATCCTGGATTAAACTAATATATCATACTCCAGTAGCCTCGGTCTTTACTAACAATCAAAGATCTCCCTTTTTTCGTTTATTTCGGGGTACCAGGCAAGGCTGTCCTCTTAGTCCATTATTATTTGATATTGCTTTAGAACCTTTGGCAATTGCTATCAGAGAATCACCGAACATTTTTGGCATTACTCGTGGGATGGATACACATAAGTTATCATTATACACAGATGATTTATTATTATATATTTCTGATCCTAAGAAATCCATTCCTATAGTTATATCATTGTTGGCTCAATTTAGTAATTTTTCCGGGTATAAATTAAATTTTAATAAGAGTGAATTGTTTCCTTTAAATACACAGGTCCCAATTTATGGAAATTTACCTTTTAAATTAGTTAATGACTCTTTTATATACTTAGGGATTAAAATTACAAAAAATTATGAGTTATTTAAGGTTAATTTTTTACCCTTAATTGATCAGATTAAGTGTTTGTTCACTAAATGGTCACCATTATCTTTATCTCTGATAGGTCGGATTAATGCTATTAAGATGATTATTTTATCCAAGTTTTTATATATATTTCAAGCGGTACCAATTTTTATTAGTACCAATTTATCTTTAATTAGTCAATTTATCTTCAATTAGTCAATTTATCATCTATATGTGCTAAACATTCATTAATACAGTTTAAAGTTGTGCACAGGGCTCATATGTCCAAGGATAAATTGGCTCATTTTTATTCCTATATAAATCCTATATGTGACAGATGTCATTCTGAGATAGCGTCTTTAACTCATATGTTTTGGTCATGTCCACTTTTGAAAAAATATTGGAAAGACATTTTTGATATTATTTCCACGGTATTGAACATTGATTTACAACCTCATCCTATTACTGCAATTTTTGGTTTACCAATGATGGACTCAATCCATTTATCTTCTTCTGCTTGTCGAATGATTGCATTTCTTACATTAATGGCTAGAAGATCTATTTTGTTGAATTGGAAAGAAATTAATCCCCCTACCATATTTCATTGGCTTTCTCAAACTATGTTATGTCTAAATTTGGAGAAAATTAGAAGTGTTGTATTTGACCCTTCTATTAAATTTGAAAAGACATGGAGACCATTTATTCAATATTTTCATATGATGTAATTTGACCCTGTTCCAAACCTATTCGTTTTTCCGGTTTTGATTATACATATGTTGAGAGGATCGGAGTTGGCGACACTGATGAATTTGTTTTTTTTTAATAGATACTGTAAACAGCCCATTATTCATTATTATTATTTTTCTTTTTTTTCTTCTTTTTTTCTCTTTATTAGTTATTAGGTTGTTAGATTAGTTTTTCTTAGGGTTAAATTTTTTTGTCTTTTTCTCTTTTCTGTTTTTTTTACATATAATATGATATACCTAGTTTTGCTTTGTTTATATGATATTTGTATCATTCATGATTTGGGAAGACTTAACTATATTGTAACTATTGCTTCTGTATCCTTTCATGTTCAGTTTAAATTTGTAAGTTTGTAATCCCACTATCTATGTATTAATCTTATCATGTTGATAATAATAATAATAATAATAATAATAATAATAATAATAATATGAAAAAGTAAAGGAAATTGTGGACATTTTGGACACCGTGGAAATTGTGGACAATGTGGACACTGTGGAAACTGTGGACATAGTGGAAATTGTGGACAATGTGGAGATCGTGGACATGCTGTGGACATTGTGGAGATTGTGAACATTTTGGACACTGTGGACAGTGAGGAAACCATGGAGACTGTGGACAATGTGGATATTGTGGACACTGTGGACATTATGGATGCTGTGGATACAGTGGACACTGTGAACATTGTGGACATGCTGTGGATATTGTGGACATTGTGGAACATGTGGACCCTGTGGACACTGGACAAAGTGGACATTATAGATACTGTGGAAACTGTGGACATGCTGTGGACATTGTGGACACTGTAAACTGTGGACACGGTGTACAGTGCGGACATTGTGGACACTGTGGAGATTGTGGACATTGCGAAGATTGTGAACATTTTGGACACTGTGGACATTGTGGACACTGTGGACAATGTGGACATTGTGGAAGTGCTATGGACATTGTGGACATTTTGGATATTGTGGAGATTGTGGACATTGTGAACTTCGTGGACATTATGGACATGGTGGATACTGTGGACACTGTGGGCATTGTGGACACTATAGATACTGTGGAAACTGTGGACATTGTGAACATCATGGAAATACTGTGCACATTGTGGATAATGTGGACACTGTGAGCATTGTGGTAATTGTGGACATGATGTGGACACTGTGGACATTTTGGATATTGTGGAGATTGTGGACACTGTGGACATTGTAAACTTCGTGGACATTATGGACATGGTGGATACTGTGGACACTGTGGAGATTGTGGACATTGTAGACACTGTAGACATTGTGGACATTGTGGATATGGTGGATATTGTGGATACTGTGGACACTGTGGACATTGTGTACATTGATGACATTCTGTACACTGTGGACATTTTGGACATTGTGGACACTGTGGACATTGTTAACATTGTGGACATTGTGGACATGCTGGATACTGTGGACACTGTGGACTTTGTGGACATTTTGGACATTATGGTCACTATGGACACAGGATATCATTGACATTGTAGCCATTGTCGATACTATTGACATGCTGTGGATGCTATGGAAATGCTGTGAACACCGTGGCCATGCAATGGACACGATGAAGCAATGGAGAATGAACATGCTGTGCACTCTATGGTAATGCACTGGACATTTTGAGCATATTCTATACAGTATGGGCATGCAGGGGACCTTGTGAACATGCTGAATGTCAATCTCGTGTTCAATCAAAATAGTGGACATTGTGGACACTGTGGAGATTGTGGAGATTGTAGACATTGTGGAGACTGTGAACATTGCGGACACGGTGGACATTGTGGACACTGTGAGCACTGCGGACATTGTGGACACTTGATATTGTGGACACTGTGGACATTCTGGACACTGTGGATATTGTGGACACTGTGGACATTTTGGATACTGTGCAAATTGTGGGGATTGAGGACATTGTGAACATAGTGGACACTGGACATCATGGACATTGTGGCCATTGTTGATACATATGGGCATGCTATGGATGCTGTGTTCATAATGTGGACATTGTGAACATTGTGGACATTATGGACACTGTGGACATGCTGTGGACATTGTGGACACCGTGGACACTGTGTCCAAAATTTCCACAGTGTCCACAATGTCCATAATTTCCACATTGTCCACAATGTCGACAAAGTCCACAGCATATCCACAATGTCCACAATGCCCACAGTGTCCACATTATCCACAATGTCCACATTGTCCACAATGTCCACTGCATGTCCACAATCTCCACTGTGTCCACAATGTCCACTGCATGTCCACAATGTCCACAAAGTCCACAGGGTCCTCAGTGTCCACCATGTCCACAGTGTCCATAGTTTCCACAGTGTCCACAATGTCCACAAAGTCCACAGCATGTTCACAATGTCCACAGTGTCCAAAATGTTCACAATGTCCACAGCATATCCACAATCTCAACAGTGTCCACAATGTCCACAGTTTCCACAGTGTCCACAATTTCTAGTGTCCACAATCTCCACAAAGACAACAGCATGTCCACAATGCTCACAGTGTCCACATTATCCACAATGTCCACAATGTTCATAATGTCCACCGTTTCCATAGTATGCATAATGTTCACAATGTCCACAGTGTCCACAGCATGTCCACAATCTCCACCGTGTCCACATTGTCCACAGCATGTCCACATTGTCCACAGGGTCCTCAGTGTCCACCATGTCCACAAATTCCACAGCATGTCGACAGTGTCCACAGTGTCCAAAATGTTCACAATGTCCACAGCATGTCCACAATCTCCAGTGTCCATAATGTCCACAGTGTCCACAGTTTCCACAGTGTCCTCAATTTCCACTGTGTCCACAATCTCCACAAAGTCCACAGCATGTCCACAGTGTCCACATTGTCCACAATGACCACAGCATGTCCACAATGTCCACAAAGTCCACAGCATCTCCACAATGTCCACAGCATATCCACAATGTTCACAGTTTCCACAGCATGTCCAGAATGTCCACAGTGTCCACAATGTCCACAGTGTCCAAAATGTTCACAACGTCCACAATATCCACAGCATGTGCACAATCTCCTCAGTGTCCACAATGTCTAGTGTCCACAGATTCCACAGCATCCAGAATCACCACAAAGTCCACAGCATGTCCACAATGTCCACAATGCCCACAGCATCCATATTATCCACAATGTCCTCAGCATGTCCACAATGTTCATAATGTCCACAGTTTCCATAGTATCCATAATGTCCACATTGTCCACAGTGTCCACAGCATGTCCACAATCTCCACCGTGTCCACTATGTCCACAGCATGTCCACAATGTCCACAGGGTCCTCAGTGTCCACCATGTCCACAGTGTCCACAAAGTCCACTGTTTCCACAGCATGTCCAGAATATCCACAGTGTCCACAATATCCACTGTGTCCACAATACGCACAATGTCCACAGTGTCCAAAATGTTTACAATGTCCACAATCTCCACAGTGTCCACAGTTTCCACAGCATGTCCACAATATCCACAGTGTCCACAATACGCACAATGTCCACAGTGTCCAAAATGTACACAATGTCCACAATCTCCACAGTGTCCACAATTTCCACAGTGTCCGCAATCTGCACAAAGTCTACAGCATGTCCACAATGCCCACAGTGTCCAGAGCAGGTCCACAATGTCCACAATGTCCAGAGCAGGTCCACAATGTCCACAATGACCACATCATGTCCACAATGTCCAAAGTGTCCACAGTTTCCACAGCATGTCCACAATTTCCACAGTGTCCACAATCTGCACAAAGTCCACAGCATGTTCACAATGCCCACAGTGTCCACATTACCCAAAATGTCCACAACATACACAGCATGTCCAACATGTCCACAGCATCCTCAGTGTCCACCATGTCCACAGTGTCCACAATTTCCACATTGTCCACAAAGTCCACAGCATGTCCAGAATGTCCACAGCATGTCCACAGTGTCCACAATATCCACAGTGTCCAAAATGTTCATAATGTCCACAATGTTCACAGTGTCCACAATGTCCACCGTTTCCAAAGCATGTCGACAATGGCCACAGTGTCCAAAATGTTCATAATGTCCACAATGTTCACAGTGTCCACAATGTCCACAGTTTCCACAGCATGTCCACAATGGCCACAGTGTCTACAATATCCACAATGTCCACAGTGTCCAAAATGTCCACAATGTCCACAGTTTCCACAGCATGTCCACAATGGCCACAGTGTCCACAATATCCACAATGTCCACAGTGTCCAAAATGTTCATAATGTCCACAATCGCCACAGTGTCCACAATATCCACAATGTCCACAGTGTCCAAAATGTTCACAACCTCCACTATGTCCACAGCATGTCCACAATGTCCACAGCATGTCCACAATTTCCACAGTATCCACAATCTGCACAAAGTCCACAGCATGTCCACAATGTCCATAATGTCCATATTGTCCACAGTGTCCACAATCTCCAGTGACCACAATGTCCACAGCATATCCACAATGTCCACAGTTTCCACAGCATGTCCACAAACTCCTCAGTGTAAACAATGTCCACAGTGTCCACAGATTCCACAGCGTCCTGAATCTCCACAATGTCCACAGTTTCCACAGCATGTCCACAATGGCCACAGTGTCCATAATCTCCACAATGTCCACAGTGTCCAAAATGTCCACAGTATCCACAGCATCTCCACAATGTCCACAGTTTCCATAGCATGTCCACAATGGCCACAGTGTCCATAATATCCACAATGTCCACAGTGTCCAAAATGTTCACAACCTCCACAATGTCCACAGCATGTCCACAATTTCCACAGTATCCACAATCTGCACAAAGTCCACAGCATGTCCACAATGTCCATAATGTCCATATTGTCCACAGTGTCCACAATCTCCAGTGACCACAATGTCCACAGCATATCCACAATGTCCACAGTTTCCACAGCATGTCCACAAACTCCTCAGTGTAAACAATGTCCACAGTGTCCACAGATTCCACAGCGTCCTGAATCTCCACAATGTCCACAGTTTGCACAGCATGTCCACAATGGCCACAGTGTCCATAATCTCCACAATGTCCACAGTGTCCACAATTTCCACATTGTCCACAAAGTCCACAGCATGTCCAGAATGTCCACAGCATGTCCACAGTGTCCACAATATCCACAGTGTCCAAAATGTTCATAATGTCCACAATGTTCACAGTGTCCACAATGTCCACCGTTTCCAAAGCATGTCGACAATGGCCACAGTGTCCAAAATGTTCATAATGTCCACAATGTTCACAGTGTCCACAATGTCCACAGTTTCCACAGCATGTCCACAATGGCCACAGTGTCTACAATATCCACAATGTCCACAGTGTCCAAAATGTCCACAATGTCCACAGTTTCCACAGCATGTCCACAATGGCCACAGTGTCCACAATATCCACAATGTCCACAGTGTCCAAAATGTTCATAATGTCCACAATCGCCACAGTGTCCACAATATCCACAATGTCCACAGTGTCCAAAATGTTCACAACCTCCACTATGTCCACAGCATGTCCACAATGTCCACAGCATGTCCACAATTTCCACAGTATCCACAATCTGCACAAAGTCCACAGCATGTCCACAATGTCCATAATGTCCATATTGTCCACAGTGTCCACAATCTCCAGTGACCACAATGTCCACAGCATATCCACAATGTCCACAGTTTCCACAGCATGTCCACAAACTCCTCAGTGTAAACAATGTCCACAGTGTCCACAGATTCCACAGCGTCCTGAATCTCCACAATGTCCACAGTTTCCACAGCATGTCCACAATGGCCACAGTGTCCATAATCTCCACAATGTCCACAGTGTCCAAAATGTCCACAGTATCCACAGCATCTCCACAATGTCCACAGTTTCCATAGCATGTCCACAATGGCCACAGTGTCCATAATATCCACAATGTCCACAGTGTCCAAAATGTTCACAACCTCCACAATGTCCACAGCATGTCCACAATTTCCACAGTATCCACAATCTGCACAAAGTCCACAGCATGTCCACAATGTCCATAATGTCCATATTGTCCACAGTGTCCACAATCTCCAGTGACCACAATGTCCACAGCATATCCACAATGTCCACAGTTTCCACAGCATGTCCACAAACTCCTCAGTGTAAACAATGTCCACAGTGTCCACAGATTCCACAGCGTCCTGAATCTCCACAATGTCCACAGTTTCCACAGCATGTCCACAATGGCCACAGTGTCCATAATCTCCACAATGTCCACAGTGTCCAAAATGTTCACAACGTCCACTATGTCCACAATGTCCACAGCATGTGCACAATCTCCAGTGTCCACAATGTCCACAGTGTCCACAGCATCTCCACAATGTCCACAGTTTCCACAGCATGTCCACAATGGCCACAGTGTCCACAATATCCACAATGTCCACAGCGTCCAAAATGTTCACAACGTCCACAATGTCCACAGCATGACCACAAACTCCTCAGTGTAAACAATGTCCACAGTGTCCACAGATTCCACAGCGTCCTCTATCTCCACAATGTCCACAGTTTCCACAGCATGTCCACAATGGCCACAGTGTCCATAATCTCCACAATGTCTACAGTGTCCAAAATGTTCACAACGTCCACTATGTCCACAATGTCCACAGCATGTGCACAATCTCCAGTGTCCACAATGTCCACAGTGTCCACAGCATCTCCACAATGTCCAGTTTCCACAGCATGTCCACAATGGCCACAGTGTCCATAATATCCACAATGTCCACAGTGTCCAAAATGTTCACAACGTCCACAATGTCCACAGCATGTCCACAATCTCCAGTGTCCACAATTTCCACATTGTCCACAAAGTCCACAGCATGTCCACAGCATGTCCACAGTGTCCACAATATCCACAATGTCCACAGTGTCCAAAATGTTCATAATGTCCACAATGTTCACAGTGTCCACAATGTCCACAGCATGTCCACAATGTCCACAGCATGTCCACAACTTCCACAGTATCCACAATCTGCACAAAGTCCACAGCATGTCCACAATGTCCATAATGTCCATATTGTCCACAGTGTCCACAATCTCCAGTGTCCACAATGTCCACAGTGTCCACAGCATCTCCACAATGTCCACAGCACATCCACAATGTCCACAGTTTCCACAATATCCACAATGTCCACAGTGTCCAAAATGTTCACAACGTCCACAATGTCCACAGCATGACCACAATCACCTCAGTGTAAACAATGTCCACAGCGTCCACAGATTCCACAGCGTCCAGAATCTCCACAATGTCCACAGTTTCCACAGCATGTCCACAATGGCCACAGTGTCCATAATATCCACAATGTCCACAGTGTCCAAACTGTTCACAACCTCCACTATGTCCACAGCATGTCCACTATGTCCACAGCATGTACACAATGTCCACAACATGTCCACAATCTCCAGTGTCCACAATGTCCACAGTGTCCACAGCATCTCCACAATGTCCACAGCATATCCACAATGTCCACAGTTTCCACAGCATGTCCACAATGTCCAGTGTCCAAAACGTTCACAACCTCCACTATGTCCTCAGCATGTCCACAATGTCCACAGCATGTCCACAATGTCCATAATGTCCATATTGTCCACAGTGTCCACAATCTCCAGTGTCTACAATGTCCACAGTGTCCACAGCATCTCCACAATGTCCACAGAATATCCACAATGTCCACAGTTTCCACAGCATGTCCACAATGGCCACAGTTTCCACAATATCCACAATGTCCACAGTGTCCAAAATGTTCACAACGTCCACAATGTCCACAGCATGACCACAATCTCCTCAGTGTAAACAATGTCCACAGTGTCCACAGATTCCACAGCGTCCAGATTCTCCACAATGTCCACAGTTTCCACAGCATGTCCACAATGGCCACAGTGTCCATAATATCCACAATGTCCACAGTGTTCAAAATGTTCACAATGTCCACTATGTCCACAATGTCCACAGCATGTCCACAATCTCCAGTGTCCACAATGTCCACTGTGTCCACAGCATCTCCACAATGTCCACAGCATATCCACAATGTCCACAGTTTCAACAGCATGTCCACAATGGCCACAGTTTCCACAATATCCACAAAGTCCACAGTGTCCACAATGTCCACAGTGTCCACAGTTTCCAGTGTCCGCAATGACCACAATTTCCACAGTGTCCACAATGTCCACAGCATGCCCACAATGTCCACAGTGTCCACATTATCCACAATGTCTACAGCATGTCCACAGTTTCCATAGTATCCATAATGTCCACATTGTCCACAATCTCCAGCGTGTCCACAATGTCCACAGCATGACCACAATGTCCACAGGGTCCTCAGTGTCCACCATGTCCACATTGTCCAAGGGTCCTCAGTGTCCACCATGTCCACAGTTTCCACAATGTCCACAGTGTCCATAATGTCCTCAGTCCACCATGTCCACAATTTCCACAGTGTCCACCATGTCCACAGTTTCCACAGTGTCCACCATGTCCACAGTTTCCACAATGTCCACAGCATGTCCAACATGTCCACAGCATCCTCAGTGTCCACCATGTCCACAGTGTCCACAATTTCCACATTGTCCACAAAGTCCACAGCATGTCCAGAATGTCCACAGCATGTCCACAGTGTCCACAATATCCACAGTGTCCAAAATGTTCATAATGTCCACAATGTTCACAGTGTCCACAATGTCCACCGTTTCCACAGCATGTCGACAATGGCCACAGTGTCCAAAATGTTCATAATGTCCACAATGTTCACAGTGTCCACAATGTCCACAGTTTCCACAGCATGTCCACAATGGCCACAGTGTCTACAATATCCACAATGTCCACAGTGTCCAAAATGTCCACAATGTTCACAGTGTCCACAATGTCCACAGTTTCCACAGCATGTCCACAATGGCCACAGTGTCCACAATATCCACAATGTCCACAGTGTCCAAAATGTTCATAATGTCCACAATGTTCACAGTGTCCACAATGTCCACAGTTTCCACAGCATGTCCACAATGGCCACAGTGTCCACAATATCCACAATGTCCACTGTGTCCAAAATATTCACAACCTCCACTATGTCCACAGCATGTCCACAATGTCCACAGCATGTCCACAATGGCCACAGTGTCTACAATATCCACAATGTCCACAGTGTCCAAAATGTCCACAATGTTCACAGTGTCCACAATGTCCACAGTTTCCACAGCATGTCCACAATGGCCACAGTGTCCACAATATCCACAATGTCCACAGTGTCCAAAATGTTCATAATGTCCACAATGTTCACAGCATATCCACAATGTCCGCAGTTTCCACAGCATGTCCACAATGGCCACAGTTTCCACAATGTCCACAGTGTCCAAAATGTTCACAACGTCCACAATGTCCACAGCATGACCACAAACTCCTCAGTGTAAACAATGTCCACAGTGTCCACAGATTCCACAGCGTCCTGAATCTCCACAATGTCCACAGTTTCCACAGCATGTCCACAATGTCCACAGTGTCCAAAATGTTCACAACGTCCACTATGTCCACAGTGTCCACAGCATGTCCACAATCTCCAGTGTCCACAATGTCCACAGTGTCCACAGCATCTCCACAATGTCCACAGTTTCCACAGCATGTCCACAATGGCCACAGTTTCCACAATATCCACAAAGTCCACAGTGTCCAAAATGTTCACAACGTCCACAATGTCCACAGCATGACCACAATCTCCAGTGTCCACAATTTCCACATTGTCCACAAAGTCCACAGCATGTCCAGAATGTCCACATCATGTCCACAGTGTCCACAATATCCACAATGTCCACAGTGTCCAAAAAGTTCATAATGTCCACAATGTTCACAGTGTCCACAATGTCCAGTTTCCACAGCATGTCCACAATGGCCACAGTGTCCACAGCATGTCCACAATGTCCATAATGTCCATATTGTCCACAGTGTCCACAATCTCCAGTGACCACAATGTCCACAGCATATCCACAATGTCCACAGTTTCCACAGCATGTCCACAATGGCCACAGTTTCCACAATATCCACAAAGTCCACAGTGTCCAAAATGTTCACAACGTCCACAATGTCCACAGCATGTCCACAATCTCCAGTGTCCACAATTTCCACATTGTCCACAAAGTCCACAGCATGTCCAGAATGTCCACAGCATGTCCACAGTGTCCACAATATCCACAATGTCCACAGTGTCCAAAATGTTCATAATGTCCACAATGTTCACAGTGTCCACAATGTCCACAGCATGTCCACAATGTCCACAGCATGTCCACAATCTCCAGTGTCCACAATTTCCACATTGTCCACAAAGTCCACAGCATGTCCAGAATGTCCACAGCATGTCCATAGTGTCCACAATATCCACAATGTCCACAGTGTCCAAAATGTTCATAATGTCCACCATGTTCACAGTGTCCACAGTTTCCATAGCATGTCCACAATCTCCAGAGTCCACAATGTCCACAGTGTCCACAGCATCTCCACAATGTCCACAGTTTCCATAGTATCCATAATGTCCACATTATCCACAGTGTCCACAATGTCCACAGCAGGTCCACAATGACCACATCATGTCCACAATGTCCACAGTGTCCACAGTTTCCACAGCATGTCCACAATGTCCACAATGCCCACAGTGTCCACATTATCCACAATGTCCACAACGTCCACAGCATGTCCACAATGTTTATAATGTCCACAGTTTCCATAGTATCCATAATGTCCATATTGTCCACAATGTCCACAGTGTCCACAGCATGTCCAACATGTCCACAGTTTCCACAGTGTCCACAATTTCCACATTGTCCACAAAGTCCACAGCATGTCCAGAATGTCCACAGCATGTACACAGTGTCCACAATGTCCACAGTGTCCAAAATGTTCATAATGTCCACAATTTCCACAGCATGTCCACAATGTCCACAGTTTCCAGTGTCCGCAATGACCACAATTTCCACAGTGTCCACAATGTCCACAGTGTCCACAGTTTCCAGTGTCCGCAATGACCACAATTTCCACAGTGTCCACAATGTCCACAGCATGCCCACAATGTCCACAGTGTCCACATTATCCACAATGTCTACAGCATGTCCACAGTTTCCATAGTATCCATAATGTCCACATTGTCCACAATCTCCAGCGTGTCCACAATGTCCACAGCATGACCACAATGTCCACAGGGTCCTCAGTGTCCACCATGTCCACATTGTCCAAGGGTCCTCAGTGTCCACCATGTCCACAGTTTCCACAATGTCCACAGTGTCCATAATGTCCTCAGTCCACCATGTCCACAATTTCCACAGTGTCCACCATGTCCACAGTTTCCACAGTGTCCTCAGTGTCCACCATATCCACAGGGTCCTCGGTGTCCACCATGTCCACAGTGACCACAATGTCCACAGCATGTTGACAATGTCCACCAAAGAGGCCCACTTTTATTAGCGGGCAGCGGAGCAGGAGCAAGGAGTGCTTGAGGTCGACAGACGACTGGAGATCGGAGGATCGGAGGATCAGCCGTTGTAGGTAGGCCGAGACCGTCGGACCTACCTGGACAGTACCTGAGGAGGAAGGAAAAACTGCGCAGGCGCGGGTGACGTCAGTGGCGAGCGCGGGGTTTAAAAACGAGGCCCACTTTTAGGACTTTTAGGTCCTGACAAAGAGTCTCGGCCCGAAACGTCGACAGCGCTTCTTCCTATCGATGCTGCCTGGCCTGCTGCGTTCCACCAGCATTTCGTGTGTGTTGTTGTTTGAATTTCCAGCATCTGCAGATTTCCTCGTGTTTGCCCACTTTTAGGAGCGGGCAGCGGAGCACGCGGGAGCAGAGTGCTGGGCTTCGGCGAGAGGAAAGCAGTGAGCCTGAGTACGTGCTTGCTGAGGTAAAAAGGTAAGGTCAGTATGTACTTTTTTCATTTATTCTGACTAATCTGGGATCAGGTATGGGGGAGACAGTTAGAGCAGTGGTGTGCTCCGTATGCAGTATGTGGGAGGTCAGGGTCAACACAGTTGTCCCTGATGACCACACCTGCAAAAGGAGCATCCAGCTGCAGCTCCTATCAGACCGAGTTAAGGAATTGGAGCAGGAGCTGGATGAACTACGGATGATTCGGGAGGCAGAGGTGGAGATAGATAAGAGTTATCGGGAGGTAGTCACACCGAAAGGACAGGAGGTAGGCAAATGGGTGACAGTCAAGAGAGGCAGGGGGAGCAGACAGAGAGAGCAGAGCACCCCTGTGGCCATTCCCATCAACAATAAGTATACCGTATTGGATACTGTTGGTGGGGATGACCTACCAGGAACAAGCTGCAGTGGTCCTGTCTCTGGCACTGAGGTTGGACCCTCGACTAGGAAGGGGAGGAGGGAAGAGAAGAGAGCGGTATTGATAGGGGATTCTATAATCAGGGGGGCGGATAGGAGATTTTGTGGGGAAGATTGGGAGTCTCGGATGGTATGTTGCCTCCCTGGTGCCGGGGTCCGAGACATCTCAGATCGGGTGCAGGTTATTCTCGAGAGGGAGGGCAAGAACCCAGATGTTGTGGTCAATGTAGGGACCAACGACGTGGGTAGGATGAGTGATGGGGTCCTACGTAGTGAGTTCAGGGAGTTAGTTGCTAAGCTGAAGGGCAGGACCTCCAGGGTAACAATCTCAGGATTGCTACCTGTGCCACGTGCGAGTGAGGCAAGGAACAGAAGGATTATACAGATTAATACGTGACTGAGAGGATGGTGCAGGAGGGAGGGCTTCAGGTTTTTAATTGGGCTTTGTTCCAGGGTAGGTGGGATCTGTTCCGACGGGACGGTTTACACCTGAACTGGAGTTTTACTAACATTCTTGCAGGAAAGTTAGCTAGTGCTTCTCGGGGGGGGGGGGGGGTTAAACTAAATTTGTAGGGGGCAGGAATCCAGAATGCGAGAGAGGATAGATAGATAGATACTTTATTCATCCCCATGGGGAAATTCAACATTTTTTCCAATGTCCCATACACTTGTTGTAGCAAAACTAATTACATACAATACTTAACTCAGTAAAAATATGATATGCATCTAAATCACTCTCTCAAAAAGCATTAATAATAGCTTTTAAAAAGTTCTTAAGTAGTTTACTTAAATACATTAAATACAATCAACCCCGGCACTTTAACATATCTTACTCCTGGCGGTTGAATTGTAAAGCCTAATGGCATTGGGGAGTATTGACCTCTTCATCCTGTCTGAGGAGCATTGCATCGATAGCAACCTGTCGCTGAAACTGCTTCTCTGTCTCTGGATGGTGCTATGTAGAGGATGTTCAGGGTTTTCCATAATTGACCGTAGCCTACTCAGCGCCCTTCGCTCAGCTACCAATGTTATACTCTCCAGTACTTTGCCCACGACAGAGCCTGCCTTCCTTACCAGCTTATTAAGACGTGAGGCGTCCCTCTTCTTAATGCTGCCTCCCCAACACGCCACCACAAAGAAGAGGGCGCTCTCCACAACTGACCTATAGAACCTATAGAACCTATAGCGAGATGAAGAATAAAGGACAGGTGGGGACTACATGGTTCTGGAATATTAAGTGTGTAGTAGAGAAAGGTGAAACGGAACAAGTGATAAGGAGGACTCATGTACAGACGGATGGTCTGACGGAACATGGAGTTAAATGTGCAGAAAGAATAAGTAAATTTAGGAAGGACAACAAAATTCAAGGGGTGTATAGCCCAATGGGAGTTCGGGGAGCTGGGTTAAGCACAATAGGCAGTAATTTACACAGAGAGAGGAGAAATGGGCTAAAAATTCTATATCTGAATGCATGAAGTGTCAGAAATAAGGTGGATGAGCTTGAAGCTCAGGTGCAAATGGGTAACTATGATGTTGTTGGGAATAACGGAGACATGGCTGCAGGGAGATCAGTCCTGGGAAATGAATGTACAAGGGTATATGTGCTATCGTAGGGACAGAAATGTGGGCAGAGGGGGTGGGGTGGCCCTGTTGGTGAGGAATGAGATTCAGTCCTTTGCAAGGGGGGGGGGGCATAGGATCAGGAGAAGTAGAGTCTGTGTGGATAGAACTGAGGAACAGTAAGGGCAAAAAGACCCTAATGGGTGTTGTCTACAGGCCACCAAACAGTAGCATGGATATTGGGTGCAAGTTGAATAGGGAGTTAACATTGGCATGTGGCAAAGGTAATGTCACAGTAGTTATGGGGGATTTCAACATGCAGGTGAACTGGGAGAATCAGGTTGGTGCTGGACCCCAGGATAGGGAGTTTGTAGAGTGCCTACGGGGTGCATTCTTGGAACAGCTTGTACGCGAGCCGACCAGGGACAAGGCTATTCTGGATTTAGTGTTGTATAATGAACAGGATTTGATAAGCGATATTGAAGTAAAGGAGCCATTAGGAGGTAGTGATCATAATATGATAAGTTTTTATCTGCAATTTGAGAAGGATAAGGGCAGATCGGAGCTGTCAGTGTTGCAGTTGAACAAAGGAGACTATGGAGCCATGAGGGAGGGGCTGGCCAAAGTTAATTGGACGGATATCCTAGCAGAAAAGACAGTGAAACAACAATGGCAGGTATTCTTGGGAATGATGCACAAGGTGCAAAATCAGTTCATCCCTCGGAGAAGGAAGGATTCAAAGGGGGGGGAAAGGGGCCACAGTGGTTGACAAAGGAAGTCAGAGATTGCATAGCATTAAAAAAAAAGGAAGTATGACAGCGCTAAGGTGAGTGGGAGGACAGATGATTGGGAAATTTTTAAGGAACAACGGAACTTAACTAAAAAGGCAATACGGGGAGAAAAAATGAGGTACGAACGCAAGCTAGCCAGGAATATAAAGGAGGATAGCAAAAGCTTTTTTTGGTATGTGAAGAGAAAGAAGATAGTTAAGAACAATGTTGGGCCCTTGAAGAATGAATTGGGTGAAATTGTTATGGGAAACAGAAAAATGGCAGAAGAATTTAATAAGTACTTTAGATCTATCTTCACTAGGGAAGACACAAGCAATCTCCCAGACGTATGGATGGGCCAAGGACATAGGGTAACAGAGGAAATGAAACAGATTGACATTAGGAAGGAAACAGTGATGAGTAGACTGATGGGACTGAAGGCTGACAAATCCCCAGGTCCAGATGGTCTGCATCCTTGGGTACTAAAGGAGGTGGCCCTGGAAATTGCAGGTGCATTGGTAATCATTTTCCAATGTTCCTTAGATTCAGGACCAGTTCCTGAGGATTGGAGAATAGCTAATGTTATCCCACTTTTTAAGAAAGGAGGGAGGGAGAAAACAGAGAACTATCATCCTGTCAGCCTAACATCAGTAGTGGGGAAGATGCTAGAGTCCATTATTAAAGATTAAATAGTGGCATATCTAGATAGCAGTGATAGGATTGGGCCGAGCCAGCATGGATTTACCAAGGGCAAATCATGCTTGACTAATCTATTGGAGTTTTTCGAGGATGTAACCAGGAAGTTAGACAAGGGAGATCCAGTGGATGTAGTGTACCTCGATTTTCAGAAGGCATTTGATAAGGTCCCACATAGGAGATTGGTGGGTAAAATCAGAGCTCATGGCATTGGGGGGAAGATATTGACATGGATAGAAAACTGGTTGGCAGATAGAAAGCAAAGGGTAACCGTGAATGGGTGTTTCTCGGAATGGCAGGTGGTGACTAGTGGGGTGCCACAGGACTCGGTATTGGGACCACAGCTGTTTATGATTTACATCAACGATTTAGATGAAGGCATTGAGAATAACATCAGCAAGTTTGCTGATGATACTAAGCTGGGTGGCAGTGTGACATGTGATAAGGATAGTAGGAGAATTCAGGGTGACTTGGATAGGCTGAGTGAGTGGGCAGATACTTGGCAGATGACGATTAATGTGAATAAGTGTGAGGTTATCTACTTTGGGAGTAAGAACAGGAAGGCAGATTATTATCTGAACGGTGTAGAGTTAGGTAAGGGAGAAATACAAAGAGATCTAGGAGGCCTTGTTCATCAGTCACTGAAGGTGAATGAGCAAGTGCAGTAGGCAGTGAAGAAGGCTAATGGAATGTTGGCCTTTATTACAAAGGGAATTGAGTACAAGAGCAAGGAAATCCTTTTGCATTTGTACAGGGCCCTGGTGAGACCACACCTGGAGTATTGTGTACAGTTTTGGTCTCCAGGGTTAAGGAAGGACATCCTGGCTGTAGAGGAAGTGCAGCATAGATTCACCAGGTTAATTCCTGGGATGTCTGGACTGTCTTACGCAGAGAGGTTAGAGAGACTGGGCTTGTACATGCTGGAATTAAGGAGATTGAGAGGGGATCTGATTGCAACATATAAGATTATTAAGGGATTGGACAAGATAGAGGCAGGAAATATGTTCCAGATGCTGGGAGAGTCCAGTACCAGAGGGCATGGTTTGAGAATAAGGGGTAAGTCATTTAGGACAGAGTTAAAGAAAAACTTCTTCTCCCAGAGAGTTGTGGGGGTCTGGAATGCACTGCCTTGGAAGGCAGTGGAGGCCAATTCTCTGGATGCTTTCAAGAAGGAGCTAGATAGGTATCGTATGGATAGAGGAATCAAGGGATATGGGGACAAGGCAGGAACCGGGTATTAATAGTAGATGATCAGCCATGATCTCAGAATGGCGGTGCAGGCTCGAAGGGCCGAATGGTCTACTTCTGCACCTATTGTCTATTGCCTATATCCACAATGTCCACAGCATTTCCACAATGACCACAATGCCCACAGTGACCACATTATACACATTGTCCACAGTTTCCAGAGTATCTATAATGTCCACATTGTCCACATTCTCCACAGTGTCCACAATGCCCACATTCTCCACAGTGTCCACAATGTCCACAGCATGTCCAAAATGTTCACAATCTCCACAGTGTCCACTGCATGTCCACAATGTCCACAGTGTCCACAATGTCCACAGCATGTCCACAATGTTCACAATTTCCATAGTATCCTTAATGTCCACAGTGTCCACAGTGTACACAATGTCCACAGCATGTCCACAATTTCCACAATGACCACAGCATGTTCACAATATCTACATTGTCCACAGGTTCCACAGTCCACAATGTCCAGAATTTCCTCAGTGTCCACAGCATGTCCACAATGTCTACAGTGTCTTCAATGTCCACAATGTCCACAGTGTCTTCAATGTCCACAGCATGTCCACAATGACCACAATGCCCAGTGTGTCCACATTATCCACAATCTCCACAATGTCCACAGCATTTGCACAATCTCCAGAGTGTCCACAATGTCCACACTGTACACAGGTTCCACAGTGTCCACAGTGTCCATAATCTCCACAGTGTCCACAATGTCCAGAAAGTCCACAGCATGTCCACAATGTCCACAATATCCAGAGCGTCCATAGCACGTCTACAATGTCCACAGTGTCTACAATGTCCACAATGTCCACAGTGTCCACAATGTCCAGAATGTCCGCAGCATGTCCACAGTGTCCACAATCTCCACAATGTCCACACATGTCCACAATCCCCACAGTGTCTTCAATGTCCACAGTGTCCACAGCATCTCCACAATGTCCACAGCATATCCACAATGTCCACAGTTTCCACAGCATGTCCACAATGGCCACAGTTTCCACAATATCCACAAAGTCCACAGTGTCCAAAATGTTCACAACGTCCACAATGTCCACAGCATGTCCACAATCTCCAGTGTCCACAATTTCCACATTGTCCACAAAGTCCACAGCATGTCCAGAATGTCCACAGCATGTCCACAGTGTCCACAATATCCACAATGTCCACAGTGTCCAAAATGTTCATAATGTCCACCATGTTCACAGTGTCCACAGGTTCCACAGTCCACAATGTCCAGAATTTCCTCAGTGTCCACAGCATGTCCACAATGTCTACAGTGTCTTCAATGTCCACAATGTCCACAGTGTCTTCAATGTCCACAGCATGTCCACAATGACCACAATGCCCAGTGTGTCCACATTATCCACAATCTCCACAATGTCCACAGCATTTGCACAATCTCCAGAGTGTCCACAATGTCCACACTGTACACAGGTTCCACAGTGTCCACAGTGTCCATAATCTCCACAGTGTCCACAATGTCCAGAAAGTCCACAGCATGTCCACAATGTCCACAATATCCAGAGCGTCCATAGCACGTCTACAATGTCCACAGTGTCTACAATGTCCACAATGTCCACAGTGTCCACAATGTCCAGAATGTCCACAGCATGTCCACAGTGTCTACAATGTCCACAATGTCCACAGTGTCCACAATGTCCAGAATGTCCGCAGCATGTCCACAGTGTCCACAATCTCCACAATGTCCACACATGTCCACAATCCCCACAGTGTCTTCAATGTCCACAGTGTCCACAGCATCTCCACAATGTCCACAGCATATCCACAATGTCCACAGTTTCCACAGCATGTCCACAATGGCCACAGTTTCCACAATATCCACAAAGTCCACAGTGTCCAAAATGTTCACAACGTCCACAATGTCCACAGCATGTCCACAATCTCCAGTGTCCACAATTTCCACATTGTCCACAAAGTCCACAGCATGTCCAGAATGTCCACAGCATGTCCACAGTGTCCACAATATCCACAATGTCCACAGTGTCCAAAATGTTCATAATGTCCACCATGTTCACAGTGTCCACAGTTTCCACAGCATGTCCACAATCTCCAGAGTCCACAATGTCCACAGTGTCCACAGCATCTCCACAATGTCCACAGTTTCCATAGTATCCATAATGTCCACATTATCCACAGTGTCCACAATGTCCACAGCAGGTCCACAATGACCACATCATGTCCACAATGTCCACAGTGTCCACAGTTTCCACAGCATGTCCACAATGCCCACAGTGTCCGCATTCTCCACAGTGTCCACAATGTCCACAGCATGTCCAAAATGTTCACAATCTCCACAGTGTCCACTGCATGTCCACAGTGTCCACAGAGTCCACAATCTCCACAGTGTCCACAATGTCCACAGCAGGTCCACAATGACCACATCATGTCCACAATGTCCACAGTTTCCACAGCATGTCCACAATGCCCACAGTGTCCGCATTCTCCACAGTGTCCACAATGTCCACAGCATGTCCAAAATGTTCACAATCTCCACAGTGTCCACTGCATGTCCACAGTGTCCACAGAGTCCACAATCTCCACAGTGTCCAGAAAGTCCACAGCATATCCACAGTGTCCACAATGCCCACATTGTCCACAGTGTCCACAATATCCAAAGCATGTCCACGATGTTCACAATGTCCACAGCATGTCCATAATGTTCACTATTTCCATAGTATCGACAATGTCCACATTGTCCACGGTGTCCACAATTTCCACTGCATGTCCACAATGTCTACATTGTCCACAGTGTCCACAATGTCCACGGTGTCAACAATGTCCACAGGGTCCACAGGTTCCACAAAGTCCACATTGTCCACAATCTCCACCGTGTCTACAATGTGCACAGCTTGTCCACAATGTCCAGATTGTCCACAGGGTCCACAAGTTCCACATTGTCTTCAGTGTCCAGTTACCACAGTGTCCACAATGTCTATAATTTCCACATTGTCCACAAAGTCCACAGCATGCCAACAATGTCCACAGCATGTCCACAATGTCCACAGTGTCCACGATATCCACAATGTCCACAGTGACCAAAATGTCCACAAAGTCCACAATGCCCACAATGTCCACGGCATGTCCACTATCTCCAGAATGTCTACAGTGTCCACAATGTCCACAGTTTCCACAATGTCCACAGTGCCCACAATCTCCACAAATTCCACAGCATGTCAACAATGTCCTCAGTGTTCAGAATGTCTACAGTGTCCACAATGACCACAATGTCCACAGCATGTCCACAATGTTCACAATGTCCTCAGTTTCCACAGTATCAATAATGTCCACAGTGTCCACAGTGTCCAGAATGCCCACATTGTCCACAGTGTCCACAATTTCCACTGCGTGTCCACAATGTCCACATTGTCCACAGGGTCCTCAGAGTCCACCATGTCCACAGTGTCCACCATGTGCACAATTTCCGTAGTGTCCACAGTGTCCACAGCATGTCCACAATGTTCACAATTTCCATAGTATTCATAACGTCCACATTGTTCACAGTGCCCACATTGACCACGGTGTCCACAATGTCCACAGTATGTTCACAATGTCCACAGGTTCCACAGGGTCCTCAGTGTTCACCATGTCCACAGTTTCCATAGTGTCCACAATTTCCACGTTGTCCACAGTGTCCAAAATGTTCACAATGTCCACAATGTCCAGAATGTCTATAGTGTCCACAATGTCTAGTGTCCACAATGTCTACAGTGTCCACAATGTACACAACGTCCACAGCATGTCCACAAACTCCACAATGCCCACAGTGTCCACATTATCCACAATATCCACAGCATGTCCACGATGTCCACAGTTTCCACAGTATCAATAATGTCCACATTGTCCACAGTGTCCAGAATACCCACATTGTCTGCAGAGTCCACAATGTCCACTGCATGTCCACTATGTCCACAATGTCCACAGGGTCCTCAATGTCCACCATGTCCACAATATCCACAGCATGTTCACATTTTCCACAATGTCCACAGCATGTCCACAATGTTCACAATGTCCACAGGGTCCTCAGTGTCCACCATGTCCACAGTGTCCACAATGTCCACAATATCCACAGCATGTTCACATTTTCCACAATGTCCACAGCATGTCCACAGTGTTCACAATTTCCATAGTATCCTTAATGTCCACATTGTCCACAGTTTTCGCGGTGTCCACAGCATGTCCACAATTTCCACAATGACCACAGTGTCCACAATGTCCACACTGTACACAGGTTCCACAGTGTCCACAATTTCCACAGTGTCCACAATGTCCACAAAGTCCACAGCATGTCCACAATGTCCACAGCATGTCCTCGATGTTCACAATGTCCACAGTTTCCACAGTATCAGTAATGTCCACATTGTCCACAGTGTCCAGAATGCCCACAGTGTCCACAGTGTCCACAATTTCCACTGCATGTCCACAATGTCCACAGCATGTCCACAATGTCTACATTGTCCACAGGGTCCTCAGTGTCCATGTCCACAGTTTCCACAGTGTCCACAATGTCCACAATTTCCACAGTGTCCACAATGTCCACAGCATGTCCACAATGTTCACAATTTCCATAGTATCCATCATGTCCATATTGTCCACAATGTCCACATTGTCCATGGTGTCCACAATGTCCACAGCAAGTTCACAATGTCCACAGTGTCCACAGCATGTTCACAATGTCCACATTGTCCACAGTGGTCCACAGGTTCCACAATGTCCACAGTGTCCGCAATGTCCACAGTGTCCACAATGTTCACAGCATGTCCACAATGTCCACAATTTCCACAATCTCCATGAAGTCCACAGCATGTCCACAATGTCCAGAATGTCCACATTGTCCACATTATCCACAATGTCCACAATGTCCAAAATGTCTACAGTGTCCACAATGTCCACAATTTCCACAGTGTCTACAATGTCCACAATGTCCTCAGTGTCCACAATGTCCACAGCATGTCCTCGATGTTCACAATGTCCACAGTTTCCACAGTATCAATAATGACTACATTGTCCACAGTGTCCACAATTTCCAGTGCATGTCCACAATGTCTACATTGTCCACAGGGTCCTCAGTGTCCACCATGTCCACAGTTTCCACAGTGTCCACAATTTCCACAGTGTCCACAATGTTCACAATTTCCGTAGTATCCAAAATGTCCACAGTGTCCACAGCATGTTCACAATGTCCACATTGTCCACAGGTTCCACAGTGTCCACAGTGTCCAAAATGTGCACAGCATGTTCACAATGTCCACTATTTCCATAGTATCGACAATGTCCACATTGTCCACGATGTCCACAAAGTCCACAGCATATCCACAATGTCCACATTGTCCACAGGGTCCTCAGTGTACAGAGTGTCATCAATGTCCACAATGTCCACAGTATCCACAATAACCACAGCGTCCACAATGTCCACAAAGTCCACAGCATGTCCACAATGTCGACAATGTCCACAGCATGTCCACAATGTTCACTATTTCCATAGTATCGACAGTGTCCACATTATCCACAATGTCCACAGTGTCCAAAATGTGCACAGCATGTCCACATGTCCACATTGTCCACAGGGTCCTCAGTGTCCACAGTGTCCACAATTTTCTCAGTATCCACAATTTCCACAGTGTCCACAATGTCCACAATGTCGACAATGTCCACAGCATGTCCACAATGTTCACTATTTCCATAGTATCGACAATGTCCACATTGTCCACGGTGTCCACAATGTACACAGCATATCCACAATGTCCACATTGTCCACAGGGTCCTCAGTGTACAGAGTGTCATCAATGTCCACAATGTCCACAGTATCCACAATGACCACAGCGTCCACAATGTCCACAAAGTCCACAGCATGTCCACAATGTCCACAGCATGTCCACAATGTTCACTATTTCCATAGTATCGACAATGTCCACATTGTCCACTGTGTCCACAGTGTCCACATTATCCACAATGTCCACAATGTTCACAACATATTCACAATGTCCACATTGTACACTGGGTCCACAGGTTTCACAATGTCCACAGTGTCCAAAATGTGCACAGCATGTCCACATGTCCACATTGTCCACAGGGTCCTCAGTGTCCACAGTGTCCACAATTTTCTCAGTGTCCACACTGTCCACAATGTCGACAATGTCTACAGCATATCCACAATGTCCACATTGTCCACAGGGTCCTCAGTGTACAGAGTGTCATCAATGTCCACAATGTCCACAGTATCCACAATAACCACAGCGTCCACTATGTCCACAAAGTCCACAGCATGTCCACAATGTCGACAATGTCCACAGCATGTCCACAATGTTCACTATTTCCATAGTATCGACAGAGTCCACATTATCCACAATGTCCACAATGTCCACAGCAAGTCTACAATGTCCACAGCATGTTCACAATGTCCACATTGTCCACAGGTTCCACAATGTCCACAGTGTCCAAAATGTGCACAGCATGTCCACATGTCCACATTGTCCACAGGGTCCTCAGTGTCCACAATGTCCACAATTTTCTCAGTGTCCACAATTTCCACAGTGTCCACAATGTCCACAATGTCGACAATGTCCACAGCATGTCCACAATGTTCACTATTTCCATAGTATCGACAATGTCCACATTGTCCACGGTGTCCACAATGTCCACAGCTTATCCACAATGTCCACATTGTCCACAGGGTCCTCAGTGTACAGAGTGTCATCAATGTCCACAGTATCCACAATGACCACAGCGTCCACAATGTCCACAAAGTCCACAGCATGTCCACAATGTCAACAATGTCCACAGCATGTCCACAATGTTCACTATTTCCATAGAATCGACAATGTCCACATTGTCCACAGTGTCCACATTATCCACAATGTCCACAATGTTCACAACATGTTCACAATGTCCACATTGTCCACTGGGTCCACAGGTTCCACAATGTCCACAGTGTCCAAAATGTGCACAGCATGTCCACATGTCCACATTGTCCACAGGGTCCTCAGTGTCCACAATTTTCTCAGTGTCCACAATTTCCACCGTGTCCACAATGTCCACAATTTTCTCAGTGTCCACAATTTCCACCGTGTCCACAATGTCCACAATGTCGACAATGTCCACAGCATGTCCACAATGTTCACTATTTCCATAGTATCAACAATGTCCACATTGTCCACGGTGTCCACAATGTCCACAGCATATCCACAATGTCCAAATTGTCCACAGGGTCCTCAGTGTACAGAGTGTCATCAATGTCCACAATGTCCACAGTATCCACAATAACCACAGCGTCCACAATGTCGACAATGTCCACAGCATGTCCCCAATGTTCACTATTTCCATAGTATCGACAGTGTCCACATTATCCACAATGTCCACAATGTCCACAGCAAGTCTACAATGTCCACAGCATGTTCACAATGTCCACATTGTCCACAGGGTCCACAGGTTCCACAATATCCACAGTGTCCAAAATGTGCACAGCATGTCCACAATGTCCACATTGTCCAAAGGGTCCTCAGTGTCCACAATATCCACAATTTACTCAGTGTCCACAATGTCCACAATGTCGACAATGTCCACAGCATGTCCACAATGTTCACTATTTCCATAGTATCGACAATGTCCACATTGTCCACGGTGTCCACAATGTACACAGCATATCCACAATGTCCACATTGTCCACAGGGTCCTCAGTGTACAGAGTGTCATCAATGTCCACAATGTCCACAGTATCCACAATGACCACAGCGTCCACAATGTCCACACAGTCCACAGCATGTCCACAATGTCCACAGCATGTCCACAATGTTCACTATTTCCATAGTATCGACAATGTCCACATTGTCCACTGTGTCCACAGTGTCCACATTATCCACAATGTCCACAATGTTCACAACATATTCACAATGTCCACATTGTCCACTGGGTCCACAGGTTTCACAATGTCCACAATGTCCACAGCATATCCACAATGTCCACATTGTCCACAGGGTCCTCAGTGTACAGAGTGTCATCAATGTCCACAATGTCCACAGTATCCACAATAACCACAGCGTCCACTATGTCCACAAAGTCCACAGCATGTCCACAATGTCGACAATGTCCACAGCATGTCCACAATGTTCACTATTTCCATAGTATCGACAGAGTCCACAGTATCCACAATGTCCACAATGTCCACAGCAAGTCTACAATGTCCACAGCATGTCCACATGTCCACATTGTCCACAGGGTCCTCAGTGTCCACAATGTCCACAATTTTCTCAGTGGCCACAATTTCCACAGTGTCCACAATGTCCACAATGTCGACAATGTCCACAGCATGTCCACAATGTTCACTATTTCCATAGTATCGACAATGTCCACATTGTCCACGGTGTCCACAATGTCCACAGCTTATCCACAATGTCCACATTGTCCACAGGGTCCTCAGTGTACAGAGTGTCATCAATGTCCACAGTATCCACAATGACCACAGCGTCCACAATGTCCACAAAGTCCACAGCATGTCCACAATGTCGACAATGTCCACAGCATGTCCACAATGTTCACTATTTCCATAGAATCGACAATGTCCACATTGTCCACAGTGTCCACATTATCCACAATGTCCACAATGTTCACAACATGTTCACAATGTCCACATTGTCCACTGGGTCCACAGGTTCCACAATGTCCACAGTGTCCAAAATGTGCACAGCATGTCCACATGTCCACATTGTCCACAGGGTCCTCAGTGTCCACAATGTCCACAATTTTCTCAGTGTCCACAATTTCCACCGTGTCCACAATGTCCACAATTTTCTCAGTGTCCACAATTTCCACCGTGTCCACAATGTCCACAATGTCGACAATGTCCACAGCATGTCCACAATGTTCACTATTTCCATAGTATCAACAATGTCCACATTGTCCACGGTGTCCACAATGTCCACAGCATATCCACAATGTCCACATTGTCCACAGGGTCCTCAGTGTACAGAGTGTCATCAATGTCCACAATGTCCACAGTATCCACAATAACCACAGCGTCCACAATGTCCACAAAGTCCACAGCATGTCCACAATGTCGACAATGTCCACAGCATGTCCACAATGTTCACTATTTCCATAGTATCGACAGTGTCCACATTATCCACAATGTCCACAGTGTCCAAAATGTGCACAGCATGTCCACATGTCCACATTGTCCACAGGGTCCTCAGTGTCCACAGTGTCCACAATTTTCTCAGTATCCACAATTTCCACAGTGTCCACAATGTCCACAATGTCGACAATGTCCACAGCATGTCCACAATGTTCACTATTTCCATAGTATCGACAATGTCCACATTGTCCACGGTGTCCACAATGTACACAGCATATCCACAATGTCCACATTGTCCACAGGGTCCTCAGTGTACAGAGTGTCATCAATGTCCACAATGTCCACAGTATCCACAATGACCACAGCATCCACAATGTCCACAAAGTCCACAGCATGTCCACAATGTCCACAGCATGTCCACAATGTTCACTATTTCCATAGTATCGACAATGTCCACATTGTCCACTGTGTCCACAGTGTCCACATTATCCACAATGTCCACAATGTTCACAACATATTCACAATGTCCACATTGTCCACTGGGTCCACAGGTTTCACAATGTCCACAGTGTCCAAAATGTGCACAGCATGTCCACATGTCCACATTGTCCACAGGGTCCTCAGTGTCCACAATGTCCACAATTTTCTCAGTGTCCACAATTTCCACAGTGTCCACAATGTCCACAATGTCGACAATGTCCACAGCATGTCCACAATGTTCACTATTTCCATAGTATCGACAATGTCCACATTGTCCACGGTGTCCACAATGTCCACAGCTTATCCACAATGTCCACATTGTCCACAGGGTCCTCAGTGTACAGAGTGTCATCAATGTCCACAGTATCCACAATGACCACAGCGTCCACAATGTCCACAAAGTCCACAGCATGTCCACAATGTCAACAATGTCCACAGCATGTCCACAATGTTCACTATTTCCATAGAATCGACAATGTCCACATTGTCCACAGTGTCCACATTATCCACAATGTCCACAATGTTCACAACATGTTCACAATGTCCACATTGTCCACTGGGTCCACAGGTTCCACAATGTCCACAGTGTCCAAAATGTGCACAGCATGTCCACATGTCCACATTGTCCACAGGGTCCTCAGTGTCCACAATGTCCACAATTTTCTCAGTGTCCACAATTTCCACCGTGTCCACAATGTCCACAATTTTCTCAGTGTCCACAATTTCCACCGTGTCCACAATGTCCACAATGTCGACAATGTCCACAGCATGTCCACAATGTTCAATATTTCCATAGTATCAACAATGTCCACATTGTCCACGGTGTCCACAATGTCCACAGCATATCCACAATGTCCAAATTGTCCACAGGGTCCTCAGTGTACAGAGTGTCATCAATGTCCACAATGTCCACAGTATCCACAATAACCACAGCGTCCACAATGTCGACAATGTCCACAGCATGTCCACAATGTTCACTATTTCCATAGTATCGACAGTGTCCACATTATCCACAATGTCCACAGCAAGTCTACAATGTCCACAGCATGTTCACAATGTCCACATTGTCCACAGGGTCCACAGGTTCCACAATATCCACAGTGTCCAAAATGTGCACAGCATGTCCACAATGTCCACATTGTCCAAAGGGTCCTCAGTGTCCACAATATCCACAATTTACTCAGTGTCCACAATGTCCACAATGTCGACAATGTCCACAGCATGTCCACAATGTTCACTATTTCCATAGTATCGACAATGTCCACATTGTCCACGGTGTCCACAATGTACACAGCATATCCACAATGTCCACATTGTCCACAGGGTCCTCAGTGTACAGAGTGTCATCAATGTCCACAATGTCCACAGTATCCACAATGACCACAGCGTCCACAATGTCCACACAGTCCACAGCATGTCCACAATGTCCACAGCATGTCCACAATGTTCACTATTTCCATAGTATCGACAATGACCACATTGTCCACTGTGTCCACAGTGTCCACATTATCCACAATGTCCACAATGTTCACAACATATTCACAATGTCCACATTGTCCACTGGGTCCACAGGTTTCACAATGTCCACAGTGTCCAAAATGTGCACAGCATGTCCACATGTCCACATTGTCCACAGGGTCCTCAGTGTCCACAGTGTCCACAATTTTCTCAGTGTCCACACTGTCCACAATGTCGACAATGTCCACAGCATATCCACAATGTCCACATTGTCCACAGGGTCCTCAGTGTACAGAGTGTCATCAATGTCCACAATGTCCACAGTATCCACAATAACCACAGCGTCCACTATGTCCACAAAGTCCACAGCATGTCCACAATGTCGACAATGTCCACAGCATGTCCACAATGTTCACTATTTCCATAGTATCGACAGAGTCCACATTATCCACAATGTCCACAATGTCCACAGCAAGTCTACAATGTCCACAGCATGTTCACAATGTCCACATTGTCCACAGGTTCCACAATGTCCACAGTGTCCAAAATGTGCACAGCATGTCCACATGTCCACATTGTCCACAGGGTCCTCAGTGTCCACAATGTCCACAATTTTCTCAGTGTCCACAATTTCCACAGTGTCCACAATGTCCACAATGTCGACAATGTCCACAGCATGTCCACAATGTTCACTATTTCCATAGTATCGACATTGTCCACATTGTCCACGGTGTCCACAATGTCCACAGCTTATCCACAATGTCCACATTGTCCACAGGGTCCTCAGTGTACAGAGTGTCATCAATGTCCACAGTATCCACAATGACCACAGCGTCCACAATGTCCACAAAGTCCACAGCATGTCCACAATGTCGACAATGTCCACAGCATGTCCACAATGTTCACTATTTCCATAGAATCGACAATGTCCACATTGTCCACAGTGTCCACATTATCCACAATGTCCACAATGTTCACAACATGTTCACAATGTCCACATTGTCCACTGGGTCCACAGGTTCCACAATGTCCACAGTGTCCAAAATGTGCACAGCATGTCCACATGTCCACATTGTCCACAGGGTCCTCAGTGTCCACAATGTCCACAATTTTCTCAGTGTCCACAATTTCCACATTGTCCACAAAGTCCACAGCATGTCCAGAATGTCCACAGCATGTACACAGTGTCCACAATGTCCACAGTGTCCAAAATGTTCATAATGTCCACAATTTCCACAGCATGTCCACAATGTCCACAGTGTCCACAGTTTCCAGTGTCCGCAATGACCACAATTTCCACAGTGTCCACAATGTCCACAGTGTCCACAGTTTCCAGTGTCCGCAATGACCACAATTTCCACAGTGTCCACAATGTCCACAGCATGCCCACAATGTCCACAGTGTCCACATTATCCACAATGTCTACAGCATGTCCACAGTTTCCATAGTATCCATAATGTCCACATTGTCCACAATCTCCAGCGTGTCCACAATGTCCACAGCATGACCACAATGTCCACAGGGTCCTCAGTGTCCACCATGTCCACATTGTCCAAGGGTCCTCAGTGTCCACCATGTCCACAGTTTCCACAATGTCCACAGTGTCCATAATGTCCTCAGTCCACCATGTCCACAATTTCCACAGTGTCCACCATGTCCACAGTTTCCACAGTGTCCTCAGTGTCCACCATATCCACAGGGTCCTCAGTGTCCACCATGTCCACAGTGACCACAATGTCCACAGCATGTTGACAATGTCCACCAAAGAGGCCCACTTTTATTAGCGGGCAGCGGAGCAGGAGCAAGGAGTGCTTGAGGTCGACAGACGACTGGAGATCATCGGAGGATCAGCCGTTGTAGGTAGGCCGAGACCGTCGGACCTACCTGGACAGTACCTGAGGAGGAAGGAAAAACTGCGCAGGCGCGGGTGACGTCAGCGGCGAGCGCGGGGTTTAAAAACGAGGCCCACTTTTAGGACTTTTAGGTCCTGACAAAGAGTCTCGGCCCGAAACGTCGACAGCGCTTCTTCCTATCGATGCTGCCTGGCCTGCTGCGTTCCACCAGCATTTCGTGTATGTTGTTGTTTGAATTTCCAGCATCTGCAGATTTCCTCGTGTTTGCCCACTTTTAGGAGCGGGCAGCGGAGCACGCGGGAGCAGAGTGCTGGGCTTCGGCGAGAGGAAAGCAGTGAGCCTGAGTACGTGCTTGCTGAGGTAAAAAGGTAAGGTCAGTATGTACTTTTTTCATTTATTCTGACTAATCTGGGATCAGGTATGGGGGAGACAGTTAGAGCAGTGGTGTGCTCCGTATGCAGTATGCGGGAGGTCAGGGTCAACACAGTTGTCCCTGATGACCACACCTGCAAAAGGAGCATCCAGCTGCAGCTCCTATCAGACCGAGTTAGGGAATTGGAGCAGGAGCTGGATGAACTACGGATGATTCGGGAGGCAGAGGTGGAGATAGATAAGAGTTATCGGGAGGTAGTCACACCGAAAGGACAGGAGGTAGGCAAATGGGTGACAGTCAAGAGAGGCAGGGGGAGCAGACAGAGAGAGCAGAGCACCCCTGTGGCCATTCCCATCAACAATAAGTATACCGTATTGGATACTGTTGGTGGGGATGACCTACCAGGAACAAGCTGCAGTGGTCCTGTCTCTGGCACTGAGGTTGGACCCTCGACTAGGAAGGGGAGGAGGGAAGAGAAGAGAGCGGTATTGATAGGGGATTCTATAATCAGGGGGGCGGATAGGAGATTTTGTGGGGAAGATTGGGAGTCTCGGATGGTATGTTGCCTCCCTGGTGCCGGGGTCCGAGACATCTCAGATCGGGTGCAGGTTATTCTCGAGAGGGAGGGCAAGAACCCAGATGTTGTGGTCAATGTAGGGACCAACGACGTGGGTAGGATGAGTGATGGGGTCCTACGTAGTGAGTTCAGGGAGTTAGTTGCTAAGCTGAAGGGCAGGACCTCCAGGGTAACAATCTCAGGATTGCTACCTGTGCCACGTGCGAGTGAGGCAAGGAACAGAAGGATTATACAGATTAATACGTGACTGAGAGGATGGTGCAGGAGGGAGGGCTTCAGGTTTTTAATTGGGCTTTGTTCCAGGGTAGGTGGGATCTGTTCCGACGGGACGGTTTACACCTGAACTGGAGTGTTACTAACATTCTTGCAGGAAAGTTAGCTAGTGCTTCTCGGGGGGGGGGGGGGGTTTAAACTAAATTTGTAGGGGGCAGGAATCCAGAATGCGAGAGAGGATAGATAGATAGATACTTTATTCATCCCCATGGGGAAATTCAACATTTTTTCCAATGTCCCATACACTTGTTGTAGCAAAACTAATTACATACAATACTTAACTCAGTAAAAATATGATATGCATCTAAATCACTCTCTCAAAAAGCATTAATAATAGCTTTTAAAAAGTTCTTAAGTAGTTTACTTAAATACATTAAATACAATCAACCCCGGCACTTTAACATATCTTACTCCTGGCGGTTGAATTGTAAAGCCTAATGGCATTGGGGAGTATTGACCTCTTCATCCTGTCTGAGGAGCATTGCATCGATAGCAACCTGTCGTTGAAACTGCTTCTCTGTCTCTGGATGGTGCTATGTAGAGGATGTTCAGGGTTTTCCATAATTGACCGTAGCCTACTCAGCGCCCTTCGCTCAGCTACCAATGTTATACTCTCCAGTACTTTGCCCACGACAGAGCCTGCCTTCCTTACCAGCTTATTAAGACGTGAGGCGTCCCTCTTCTTAATGCTGCCTCCCCAACACGCCACCACAAAGAAGAGGGCGCTCTCCACAACTGACCTATAGAACCTATAGAACCTATAGCGAGATGAAGAATAAAGGACAGGTGGGGACTACATGGTTCTGGAATATTAAGTGTGTAGTAGAGAAAGGTGAAACGGAACAAGTGATAAGGAGGACTCATGTACAGACGGATGGTCTGACGGAACATGGAGTTAAATGTGCAGAAAGAATAAGTAAATTTAGGAAGGACAACAAAATTCAAGGGGTGTATAGCCCAATGGGAGTTCGGGGAGCTGGGTTAAGCACAATAGGCAGTAATTTACACAGAGAGAGGAGAAATGGGCTAAAAATTCTATATCTGAATGCATGAAGTGTCAGAAATAAGGTGGATGAGCTTGAAGCTCAGGTGCAAATGGGTAACTATGATGTTGTTGGGATAACGGAGACATGGCTGCAGGGAGATCAGTCCTGGGAAATGAATGTACAAGGGTATATGTGCTATCGTAGGGACAGAAATGTGGGCAGAGGGGGTGGGGTGGCCCTGTTGGTGAGGAATGAGATTCAGTCCTTTGCAAGGGGGGGGGGCATAGGATCAGGAGAAGTAGAGTCTGTGTGGATAGAACTGAGGAACAGTAAGGGCAAAAAGACCCTAATGGGTGTTGTCTACAGGCCACCAAACAGTAGCATGGATATTGGGTGCAAGTTGAATAGGGAGTTAACATTGGCATGTGGCAAAGGTAATGTCACAGTAGTTATGGGGGATTTCAACATGCAGGTGAACTGGGAGAATCAGGTTGGTGCTGGACCCCAGGATAGGGAGTTTGTAGAGTGCCTACGGGGTGCATTCTTGGAACAGCTTGTACGCGAGCCGACCAGGGACAAGGCTATTCTGGATTTAGTGTTGTATAATGAACAGGATTTGATAAGCGATATTGAAGTAAAGGAGCCATTAGGAGGTAGTGATCATAATATGATAAGTTTTTATCTGCAATTTGAGAAGGATAAGGGCAGATCGGAGCTGTCAGTGTTGCAGTTGAACAAAGGAGACTATGGAGCCATGAGGGAGGGGCTGGCCAAAGTTAATTGGACGGATATCCTAGCAGAAAAGACAGTGAAACAACAATGGCAGGTATTCTTGGGAATGATGCACAAGGTGCAAAATCAGTTCATCCCTCGGAGAAGGAAGGATTCAAAGGGGGGGGAAAGGGGCCACAGTGGTTGACAAAGGAAGTCAGAGATTGCATAGCATTAAAAAAAAAGGAAGTATGACAGCGCTAAGGTGAGTGGGAGGACAGATGATTGGGAAATTTTTAAGGAACAACGGAACTTAACTAAAAAGGCAATACGGGGAGAAAAAATGAGGTACGAACGCAAGCTAGCCAGGAATATAAAGGAGGATAGCAAAAGCTTTTTTTGGTATGTGAAGAGAAAGAAGATAGTTAAGAACAATGTTGGGCCCTTGAAGAATGAATTGGGTGAAATTGTTATGGGAAACAGAAAAATGGCAGAAGAATTTAATAAGTACTTTAGATCTATCTTCACTAGGGAAGACACAAGCAATCTCCCAGACGTATGGATGGGCCAAGGACATAGGGTAACAGAGGAAATGAAACAGATTGACATTAGGAAGGAAACAGTGATGAGTAGACTGATGGGACTGAAGGCTGACAAATCCCCAGGTCCAGATGGTCTGCATCCTTGGGTACTAAAGGAGGTGGCCCTGGAAATTGCAGGTGCATTGGTAATCATTTTCCAATGTTCCTTAGATTCAGGACCAGTTCCTGAGGATTGGAGAATAGCTAATGTTATCCCACTTTTTAAGAAAGGAGGGAGGGAGAAAACAGAGAACTATCATCCTGTCAGCCTAACATCAGTAGTGGGGAAGATGCTAGAGTCCATTATTAAAGATTAAATAGTGGCATATCTAGATAGCAGTGATAGGATTGGGCCGAGCCAGCATGGATTTACCAAGGGCAAATCATGCTTGACTAATCTATTGGAGTTTTTCGAGGATGTAACCAGGAAGTTAGACAAGGGAGATCCAGTGGATGTAGTGTACCTCGATTTTCAGAAGGCATTTGATAAGGTCCCACATAGGAGATTGGTGGGTAAAATCAGAGCTCATGGCATTGGGGGGAAGATATTGACATGGATAGAAAACTGGTTGGCAGATAGAAAGCAAAGGGTAACCGTGAATGGGTGTTTCTCGGAATGGCAGGTGGTGACTAGTGGGGTGCCACAGGACTCGGTATTGGGACCACAGCTGTTTATGATTTACATCAACGATTTAGATGAAGGCATTGAGAATAACATCAGCAAGTTTGCTGATGATACTAAGCTGGGTGGCAGTGTGACATGTGATAAGGATAGTAGGAGAATTCAGGGTGACTTGGATAGGCTGAGTGAGTGGGCAGATACTTGGCAGATGACGATTAATGTGAATAAGTGTGAGGTTATCTACTTTGGGAGTAAGAACAGGAAGGCAGATTATTATCTGAACGGTGTAGAGTTAGGTAAGGGAGAAATACAAAGAGATCTAGGAGGCCTTGTTCATCAGTCACTGAAGGTGAATGAGCAAGTGCAGTAGGCAGTGAAGAAGGCTAATGGAATGTTGGCCTTTATTACAAAGGGAATTGAGTACAAGAGCAAGGAAATCCTTTTGCATTTGTACAGGGCCCTGGTGAGACCACACCTGGAGTATTGTGTACAGTTTTGGTCTCCAGGGTTAAGGAAGGACATCCTGGCTGTAGAGGAAGTGCAGCATAGATTCACCAGGTTAATTCCTGGGATGTCTGGACTGTCTTACGCAGAGAGGTTAGAGAGACTGGGCTTGTACATGCTGGAATTAAGGAGATTGAGAGGGGATCTGATTGCAACATATAAGATTATTAAGGGATTGGACAAGATAGAGGCAGGAAATATGTTCCAGATGCTGGGAGAGTCCAGTACCAGAGGGCATGGTTTGAGAATAAGGGGTAAGTCATTTAGGACAGAGTTAAAGAAAAACTTCTTCTCCCAGAGAGTTGTGGGGGTCTGGAATGCACTGCCTTGGAAGGCAGTGGAGGCCAATTCTCTGGATGCTTTCAAGAAGGAGCTAGATAGGTATCGTATGGATAGAGGAATCAAGGGATATGGGGACAAGGCAGGAACCGGGTATTAATAGTAGATGATCAGCCATGATCTCAGAATGGCGGTGCAGGCTCGAAGGGCCGAATGGTCTACTTCTGCACCTATTGTCTATTGCCTATATCCACAATGTCCACAGCATTTCCACAATGACCACAATGCCCACAGTGACCACATTATACACATTGTCCACAGTTTCCAGAGTATCTATAATGTCCACATTGTCCACATTCTCCACAGTGTCCACAATGCCCACATTCTCCACAGTGTCCACAATGTCCACAGCATGTCCAAAATGTTCACAATCTCCACAGTGTCCACTGCATGTCCACAATGTCCACAGTGTCCACAATGTCCACAGCATGTCCACAATGTTCACAATTTCCATAGTATCCTTAATGTCCACAGTGTCCACAGTGTACACAATGTCCACAGCATGTCCACAATTTCCACAATGACCACAGCATGTTCACAATATCTACATTGTCCACAGGTTCCACAGTCCACAATGTCCAGAATTTCCTCAGTGTCCACAGCATGTCCACAATGTCTACAGTGTCTTCAATGTCCACAATGTCCACAGTGTCTTCAATGTCCACAGCATGTCCACAATGACCACAATGCCCAGTGTGTCCACATTATCCACAATCTCCACAATGTCCACAGCATTTGCACAATCTCCAGAGTGTCCACAATGTCCACACTGTACACAGGTTCCACAGTGTCCACAGTGTCCATAATCTCCACAGTGTCCACAATGTCCAGAAAGTCCACAGCATGTCCACAATGTCCACAATATCCAGAGCGTCCATAGCACGTCTACAATGTCCACAGTGTCTACAATGTCCACAATGTCCACAGTGTCCACAATGTCCAGAATGTCCGCAGCATGTCCACAGTGTCCACAATCTCCACAATGTCCACACATGTCCACAATCCCCACAGTGTCTTCAATGTCCACAGTGTCCACAGCATCTCCACAATGTCCACAGCATATCCACAATGTCCACAGTTTCCACAGCATGTCCACAATGGCCACAGTTTCCACAATATCCACAAAGTCCACAGTGTCCAAAATGTTCACAACGTCCACAATGTCCACAGCATGTCCACAATCTCCAGTGTCCACAATTTCCACATTGTCCACAAAGTCCACAGCATGTCCAGAATGTCCACAGCATGTCCACAGTGTCCACAATATCCACAATGTCCACAGTGTCCAAAATGTTCATAATGTCCACCATGTTCACAGTGTCCACAGTTTCCACAGCATGTCCACAATCTCCAGAGTCCACAATGTCCACAGTGTCCACAGCATCTCCACAATGTCCACAGTTTCCATAGTATCCATAATGTCCACATTATCCACAGTGTCCACAATGTCCACAGCAGGTCCACAATGACCACATCATGTCCACAATGTCCACAGTGTCCACAGTTTCCACAGCATGTCCACAATGCCCACAGTGTCCGCATTCTCCACAGTGTCCACAATGTCCACAGCATGTCCAAAATGTTCACAATCTCCACAGTGTCCACTGCATGTCCACAGTGTCCACAGAGTCCACAATCTCCACAGTGTCCAGAAAGTCCACAGCATATCCACAGTGTCCACAATATCCAAAGCATGTCCACGATGTTCACAATGTCCACAGCATGTCCATAATGTTCACTATTTCCATAGTATCGACAATGTCCACATTGTCCACGGTGTCCACAATTTCCACTGCATGTCCACAATGTCTACATTGTCCACAGTGTCCACAATGTCCACGGTGTCAACAATGTCCACAGGGTCCACAGGTTCCACAAAGTCCACATTGTCCACAATCTCCACCGTGTCTACAATGTGCACAGCTTGTCCACAATGTCCAGATTGTCCACAGGGTCCACAAGTTCCACATTGTCTTCAGTGTCCAGTTACCACAGTGTCCACAATGTCTATAATTTCCACATTGTCCACAAAGTCCACAGCATGCCAACAATGTCCACAGCATGTCCACAATGTCCACAGTGTCCACGATATCCACAATGTCCACAGTGACCAAAATGTCCACAAAGTCCACAATGCCCACAATGTCCACGGCATGTCCACTATCTCCAGAATGTCTACAGTGTCCACAATGTCCACAGTTTCCACAATGTCCACAGTGCCCACAATCTCCACAAATTCCACAGCATGTCAACAATGTCCTCAGTGTTCAGAATGTCTACAGTGTCCACAATGACCACAATGTCCACAGCATGTCCACAATGTTCACAATGTCCTCAGTTTCCACAGTATCAATAATGTCCACAGTGTCCACAGTGTCCAGAATGCCCACATTGTCCACAGTGTCCACAATTTCCACTGCGTGTCCACAATGTCCACATTGTCCACAGGGTCCTCAGAGTCCACCATGTCCACAGTGTCCACCATGTGCACAATTTCCGTAGTGTCCACAGTGTCCACAGCATGTCCACAATGTTCACAATTTCCATAGTATTCATAACGTCCACATTGTTCACAGTGCCCACATTGACCACGGTGTCCACAATGTCCACAGTATGTTCACAATGTCCACAGGTTCCACAGGGTCCTCAGTGTTCACCATGTCCACAGTTTCCATAGTGTCCACAATTTCCACGTTGTCCACAGTGTCCAAAATGTTCACAATGTCCACAATGTCCAGAATGTCTATAGTGTCCACAATGTCTAGTGTCCACAATGTCTACAGTGTCCACAATGTACACAACGTCCACAGCATGTCCACAAACTCCACAATGCCCACAGTGTCCACATTATCCACAATATCCACAGCATGTCCACGATGTCCACAGTTTCCACAGTATCAATAATGTCCACATTGTCCACAGTGTCCAGAATACCCACATTGTCTGCAGAGTCCACAATGTCCACTGCATGTCCACTATGTCCACAATGTCCACAGGGTCCTCAATGTCCACCATGTCCACAATATCCACAGCATGTTCACATTTTCCACAATGTCCACAGCATGTCCACAATGTTCACAATGTCCACAGGGTCCTCAGTGTCCACCATGTCCACAGTGTCCACAATGTCCACAATATCCACAGCATGTTCACATTTTCCACAATGTCCACAGCATGTCCACAGTGTTCACAATTTCCATAGTATCCTTAATGTCCACATTGTCCACAGTTTTCGCGGTGTCCACAGCATGTCCACAATTTCCACAATGACCACAGTGTCCACAATGTCCACACTGTACACAGGTTCCACAGTGTCCACAATTTCCACAGTGTCCACAATGTCCACAAAGTCCACAGCATGTCCACAATGTCCACAGCATGTCCTCGATGTTCACAATGTCCACAGTTTCCACAGTATCAGTAATGTCCACATTGTCCACAGTGTCCAGAATGCCCACAGTGTCCACAGTGTCCACAATTTCCACTGCATGTCCACAATGTCCACAGCATGTCCACAATGTCTACATTGTCCACAGGGTCCTCAGTGTCCATGTCCACAGTGTCCACAATGTCCACAATTTCCACAGTGTCCACAATGTCCACAGCATGTCCACAATGTTCACAATTTCCATAGTATCCATCATGTCCATATTGTCCACAATGTCCACATTGTCCATGGTGTCCACAATGTCCACAGCAAGTTCACAATGTCCACAGTGTCCACAGCATGTTCACAATGTCCACATTGTCCACAGTGGTCCACAGGTTCCACAATGTCCACAGTGTCCGCAATGTCCACAGTGTCCACAATGTTCACAGCATGTCCACAATGTCCACAATTTCCACAATCTCCATGAAGTCCACAGCATGTCCACAATGTCCAGAATGTCCACATTGTCCACATTATCCACAATGTCCACAATGTCCAAAATGTCTACAGTGTCCACAATGTCCACAATTTCCACAGTGTCTACAATGTCCACAATGTCCTCAGTGTCCACAATGTCCACAGCATGTCCTCGATGTTCACAATGTCCACAGTTTCCACAGTATCAATAATGACTACATTGTCCACAGTGTCCACAATTTCCAGTGCATGTCCACAATGTCTACATTGTCCACAGGGTCCTCAGTGTCCACCATGTCCACAGTTTCCACAGTGTCCACAATGTCCACAATTTCCACAGTGTCCACAATGTTCACAATTTCCGTAGTATCCAAAATGTCCACAGTGTCCACAGCATGTTCACAATGTCCACATTGTCCACAGGTTCCACAGTGTCCACAGTGTCCGAAATGTGCACAGCATGTTCACAATGTCCACTATTTCCATAGTATCGACAATGTCCACATTGTCCACGATGTCCACAAAGTCCACAGCATATCCACAATGTCCACATTGTCCACAGGGTCCTCAGTGTACAGAGTGTCATCAATGTCCACAATGTCCACAGTATCCACAATAACCACAGCGTCCACAATGTCCACAAAGTCCACAGCATGTCCACAATGTCGACAATGTCCACAGCATGTCCACAATGTTCACTATTTCCATAGTATCGACAGTGTCCACATTATCCACAATGTCCACAGTGTCCAAAATGTGCACAGCATGTCCACATGTCCACATTGTCCACAGGGTCCTCAGTGTCCACAGTGTCCACAATTTTCTCAGTATCCACAATTTCCACAGTGTCCACAATGTCCACAATGTCGACAATGTCCACAATGTTCACTATTTCCATAGTATCGACAATGTCCACATTGTCCACGGTGTCCACAATGTACACAGCATATCCACAATGTCCACATTGTCCACAGGGTCCTCAGTGTACAGAGTGTCATCAATGTCCACAATGTCCACAGTATCCACAATGACCACAGCGTCCACAATGTCCACAAAGTCCACAGCATGTCCACAATGTTCACTATTTCCATAGTATCGACAATGTCCACATTGTCCACTGTGTCCACAGTGTCCACATTATCCACAATGTCCACAATGTTCACAACATATTCACAATGTCCACATTGTCTACTGGGTCCACAGGTTTCACAATGTCCACAGTGTCCAAAATGTGCACAGCATGTCCACATGTCCACATTGTCCACAGGGTCCTCAGTGTCCACAGTGTCCACAATTTTCTCAGTGTCCACACTGTCCACAATGTCGACAATGTCCACAGCATATCCACAATGTCCACATTGTCCACAGGGTCCTCAGTGTACAGAGTGTCATCAATGTCCACAATGTCCACAGTATCCACAATAACCACAGCGTCCACTATGTCCACAAAGTCCACAGCATGTCCACAATGTCGACAATGTCCACAGCATGTCCACAATGTTCACTATTTCCATAGTATCGACAGAGTCCACATTATCCACAATGTCCACAATGTCCACAGCAAGTCTACAATGTCCACAGCATGTTCACAATGTCCACATTGTCCACAGGTTCCACAATGTCCACAGTATCCAAAATGTGCACAGCATGTCCACATGTCCACATTGTCCACAGGGTCCTCAGTGTCCACAATGTCCACAATTTTCTCAGTGTCCACAATTTCCACAGTGTCCACAATGTCCACAATGTCGACAATGTCCACAGCATGTCCACAATGTTCACTATTTCCATAGTATCGACAATGTCCACATTGTCCACGGTGTCCACAATGTCCACAGCTTATCCACAATGTCCACATTGTCCACAGGGTCCTCAGTGTACAGAGTGTCATCAATGTCCACAGTATCCACAATGACCACAGCGTCCACAATGTCCACAAAGTCCACAGCATGTCCACAATGTCGACAATGTCCACAGCATGTCCACAATGTTCACTATTTCCATAGAATCGACAATGTCCACATTGTCCACAGTGTCCACATTATCCACAATGTCCACAATGTTCACAACATGTTCACAATGTCCACATTGTCCACTGGGTCCACAGGTTCCACAATGTCCACAGTGTCCAAAATGTGCACAGCATGTCCACATGTCCACATTGTCCACAGGGTCCTCAGTGTCCACAATGTCCACAATTTTCTCAGTGTCCACAATTTCCACCGTGTCCACAATGTCCACAATTTTCTCAGTGTCCACAATTTCCACCGTGTCCACAATGTCCACAATGTCGACAATGTCCACAGCATGTCCACAATGTTCACTATTTCCATAGTATCAACAATGTCCACATTGTCCACGGTGTCCACAATGTCCACAGCATATCCACAATGTCCAAATTGTCCACAGGGTCCTCAGTGTACAGAGTGTCATCAATGTCCACAATGTCCACAGTATCCACAATAACCACAGCGTCCACAATGTCGACAATGTCCACAGCATGTCCACAATGTTCACTATTTCCATAGTATCGACAGTGTCCACATTATCCACAATGTCCACAATGTCCACAGCAAGTCTACAATGTCCACAGCATGTTCACAATGTCCACATTGTCCACAGGGTCCACAGGTTCCACAATATCCACAGTGTCCAAAATGTGCACAGCATGTCCACAATGTCCACATTGTCCAAAGGGTCCTCAGTGTCCACAATATCCACAATTTACTCAGTGTCCACAATGTCCACAATGTCGACAATGTCCACAGCATGTCCACAATGTTCACTATTTCCATAGTATCGACAATGTCCACATTGTCCACGGTGTCCACAATGTACACAGCATATCCACAATGTCCACATTGTCCACAGGGTCCTCAGTGTACAGAGTGTCATCAATGTCCACAATGTCCACAGTATCCACAATGACCACAGCGTCCACAATGTCCACACAGTCCACAGCATGTCCACAATGTCCACAGCATGTCCACAATGTTCACTATTTCCATAGTATCGACAATGTCCACATTGTCCACAGTGTCCACATTATCCACAATGTCCACAATGTTCACAACATATTCACAATGTCCACATTGTCCACTGGGTCCACAGGTTTCACAATGTCCACAATGTCCACAGCATATCCACAATGTCCACATTGTCCACAGGGTCCTCAGTGTACAGAGTGTCATCAATGTCCACAATGTCCACAGTATCCACAATAACCACAGCATCCACTATGTCCACAAAGTCCACAGCATGTCCACAATGTCGACAATGTCCACAGCATGTCCACAATGTTCACTATTTCCATAGTATCGACAGAGTCCACATTATCCACAATGTCCACAATGTCCACAGCAAGTCTACAATGTCCACAGCATGTCCACATGTCCACATTGTCCACAGGGTCCTCAGTGTCCACAATGTCCACAATTTTCTCAGTGGCCACAATTTCCACTGTGTCCACAATGTCCACAATGTCGACAATGTCCACAGCATGTCCACAATGTTCACTATTTCCATAGTATCGACAATGTCCACATTGTCCACGGTGTCCACAATGTCCACAGCTTATCCACAATGTCCACATTGTCCACAGGGTCCTCAGTGTACAGAGTGTCATCAATGTCCACAGTATCCACAATGACCACAGCGTCCACAATGTCCACAAAGTCCACAGCATGTCCACAATGTCGACAATGTCCACAGCATGTCCACAATGTTCACTATTTCCATAGAATCGACAATGTCCACATTGTCCACAGTGTCCACATTATCCACAATGTCCACAATGTTCACAACATGTTCACAATGTCCACATTGTCCACTGGGTCCACAGGTTCCACAATGTCCACAGTGTCCAAAATGTGCACAGCATGTCCACATGTCCACATTGTCCACAGGGTCCTCAGTGTCCACAATGTCCACAATTTTCTCAGTGTCCACAATTTCCACCGTGTCCACAATGTCCACAATTTTCTCAGTGTCCACAATTTCCACCGTGTCCACAATGTCCACAATGTCGACAATGTCCACAGCATGTCCACAATGTTCACTATTTCCATAGTATCAACAATGTCCACATTGTCCACGGTGTCCACAATGTCCACAGCATATCCACAATGTCCACATTGTCCACAGGGTCCTCAGTGTACAGAGTGTCATCAATGTCCACAATGTCCACAGTATCCACAATAACCACAGCGTCCACAATGTCCACAAAGTCCACAGCATGTCCACAATGTCGACAATGTCCACAGCATGTCCACAATGTTCACTATTTCCATAGTATCGACAGTGTCCACATTATCCACAATGTCCACAGTGTCCAAAATGTGCACAGCATGTCCACATGTCCACATTGTCCACAGGGTCCTCAGTGTCCACAGTGTCCACAATTTTCTCAGTATCCACAATTTCCACAGTGTCCACAATGTCCACAATGTCGACAATGTCCACAGCATGTCCACAATGTTCACTATTTCCATAGTATCGACAATGTCCACATTGTCCACGGTGTCCACAATGTACACAGCATATCCACAATGTCCACATTGTCCACAGGGTCCTCAGTGTACAGAGTGTCATCAATGTCCACAATGTCCACAGTATCCACAATGACCACAGCGTCCACAATGTCCACAAAGTCCACAGCATGTCCACAATGTCCACAGCATGTCCACAATGTTCACTATTTCCATAGTATCGACAATGTCCACATTGTCCACTGTGTCCACAGTGTCCACATTATCCACAATGTCCACAATGTTCACAACATATTCACAATGTCCACATTGTCCACTGGGTCCACAGGTTTCACAATGTCCACAGTGTCCAAAATGTGCACAGCATGTCCACATGTCCACATTGTCCACAGGGTCCTCAGTGTCCACAGTGTCCACAATTTTCTCAGTGTCCACACTGTCCACAATGTCGACAATGTCCACAGCATATCCACAATGTCCACATTGTCCACAGGGTCCTCAGTGTACAGAGTGTCATCAATGTCCACAATGTCCACAGTATCCACAATAACCACAGCGTCCACTATGTCCACAAAGTCCACAGCATGTCCACAATGTCGACAATGTCCACAGCATATCCACAATGTTCACTATTTCCATAGTATCGACAGAGTCCACATTATCCACAATGTCCACAATGTCCACAGCAAGTCTACAATGTCCACAGCATGTTCACAATGTCCACATTGTCCACAGGTTCCACAATGTCCACAGTGTCCAAAATGTGCACAGCATGTCCACATGTCCACATTGTCCACAGGGTCCTCAGTGTCCACAATGTCCACAATTTTCTCAGTGTCCACAATTTCCACAGTGTCCACAATGTCCACAATGTCGACAATGTCCACAGCATGTCCACAATGTTCACTATTTCCATAGTATCGACAATGTCCACATTGTCCACGGTGTCCACAATGTCCACAGCTTATCCACAATGTCCACATTGTCCACAGGGTCCTCAGTGTACAGAGTGTCATCAATGTCCACAGTATCCACAATGACCACAGCGTCCACAATGTCCACAAAGTCCACAGCATGTCCACAATGTCGACAATGTCCACAGCATGTCCACAATGTTCACTATTTCCATAGAATCGACAATGTCCACATTGTCCACAGTGTCCACATTATCCACAATGTCCACAATGTTCACAACATGTTCACAATGTCCACATTGTCCACTGGGTCCACAGGTTCCACAATGTCCACAGTGTCCAAAATGTGCACAGCATGTCCACATGTCCACATTGTCCACAGGGTCCTCAGTGTCCACAATGTCCACAATTTTCTCAGTGTCCACAATTTCCACCGTGTCCACAATGTCCACAATTTTCTCAGTGTCCACAATTTCCACCGTGTCCACAATGTCCACAATGTCGACAATGTCCACAGCATGTCCACAATGTTCACTATTTCCATAGTATCAACAATGTCCACAGCATATCCACAATGTCCAAATTGTCCACAGGGTCCTCAGTGTACAGAGTGTCATCAATGTCCACAATGTCCACAGTATCCACAATAACCACAGCGTCCACAATGTCGACAATGTCCACAGCATGTCCACAATGTTCACTATTTCCATAGTATCGACAGTGTCCACATTATCCACAATGTCCACAATGTCCACAGCAAGTCTACAATGTCCACAGCATGTTCACAATGTCCACATTGTCCACAGGGTCCACAGGTTCCACAATATCCACAGTGTCCAAAATGTGCACAGCATGTCCACAATGTCCACATTGTCCAAAGGGTCCTCAGTGTCCACAATATCCACAATTTACTCAGTGTCCACAATGTCCACAATGTCGACAATGTCCACAGCATGTCCACAATGTTCACTATTTCCATAGTATCGACAATGTCCACATTGTCCACGGTGTCCACAATGTACACAGCATATCCACAATGTCCACATTGTCCACAGCGTCCTCAGTGTACAGAGTGTCATCAATGTCCACAATGTCCACAGTATCCACAATGACCACAGCGTCCACAATGTCCACACAGTCCACAGCATGTCCACAATGTCCACAGCATGTCCACAATGTTCACTATTTCCATAGTATCGACAATGTCCACATTGTCCACTGTGTCCACAGTGTCCACATTATCCACAATGTCCACAATGTTCACAACATATTCACAATGTCCACATTGTCCACTGGGTCCACAGGTTTCACAATGTCCACAGTGTCCAAAATGTGCACAGCATGTCCACATGTCCACATTGTCCACAGGGTCCTCAGTGTCCACAGTGTCCACAATTTTCTCAGTGTCCACACTGTCCACAATGTCGACAATGTCCACAGCATATCCACAATGTCCACATTGTCCACAGGGTCCTCAGTGTACAGAGTGTCATCAATGTCCACAATGTCCACAGTATCCACAATAACCACAGCGTCCACTATGTCCACAAAGTCCACAGCATGTCCACAATGTCGACAATGTCCACAGCATATCCACAATGTTCACTATTTCCATAGTATCGACAGAGTCCACATTATCCACAATGTCCACAATGTCCACAGCAAGTCTACAATGTCCACAGCATGTTCACAATGTCCACATTGTCCACAGGTTCCACAATGTCCACAGTGTCCAAAATGTGCACAGCATGTCCACATGTCCACATTGTCCACAGGGTCCTCAGTGTCCACAATGTCCACAATTTTCTCAGTGTCCACAATTTCCACAGTGTCCACAATGTCCACAATGTCGACAATGTCCACAGCATGTCCACAATGTTCACTATTTCCATAGTATCGACAATGTCCACATTGTCCACGGTGTCCACAATGTCCACAGCTTATCCACAATGTCCACATTGTCCACAGGGTCCTCAGTGTACAGAGTGTCATCAATGTCCACAGTATCCACAATGACCACAGCGTCCACAATGTCCACAAAGTCCACAGCATGTCCACAATGTCGACAATGTCCACAGCATGTCCACAATGTTCACTATTTCCATAGAATCGACAATGTCCACATTGTCCACAGTGTCCACATTATCCACAATGTCCACAATGTTCACAACATGTTCACAATGTCCACATTGTCCACTGGGTCCACAGGTTCCACAATGTCCACAGTGTCCAAAATGTGCACAGCATGTCCACATGTCCACATTGTCCACAGGGTCCTCAGTGTCCACAATGTCCACAATTTTCTCAGTGTCCACAATTTCCACCGTGTCCACAATGTCCACAATTTTCTCAGTGTCCACAATTTCCACCGTGTCCACAATGTCCACAATGTCGACAATGTCCACAGCATGTCCACAATGTTCACTATTTCCATAGTATCAACAATGTCCACAGCATATCCACAATGTCCAAATTGTCCACAGGGTCCTCAGTGTACAGAGTGTCATCAATGTCCACAATGTCCACAGTATCCACAATAACCACAGCGTCCACAATGTCGACAATGTCCACAGCATGTCCACAATGTTCACTATTTCCATAGTATCGACAGTGTCCACATTATCCACAATGTCCACAATGTCCACAGCAAGTCTACAATGTCCACAGCATGTTCACAATGTCCACATTGTCCACAGGGTCCACAGGTTCCACAATATCCACAGTGTCCAAAATGTGCACAGCATGTCCACAATGTCCACATTGTCCAAAGGGTCCTCAGTGTCCACAATATCCACAATTTACTCAGTGTCCACAATGTCCACAATGTCGACAATGTCCACAGCATGTCCACAATGTTCACTATTTCCATAGTATCGACAATGTCCACATTGTCCACGGTGTCCACAATGTACACAGCATATCCACAATGTCCACATTGTCCACAGCGTCCTCAGTGTACAGAGTGTCATCAATGTCCACAATGTCCACAGTATCCACAATGACCACAGCGTCCACAATGTCCACACAGTCCACAGCATGTCCACAATGTCCACAGCATGTCCACAATGTTCACTATTTCCATAGTATCGACAATGTCCACATTGTCCACTGTGTCCACAGTGTCCACATTATCCACAATGTCCACAATGTTCACAACATATTCACAATGTCCACATTGTCCACTGGGTCCACAGGTTTCACAATGTCCACAATGTCCACAGCATATCCACAATGTCCACATTGTCCACAGGGTCCTCAGTGTACAGAGTGTCATCAATGTCCACAATGTCCACAGTATCCACAATAACCACAGCGTCCACTATGTCCACAAAGTCCACAGCATGTCCACAATGTCGACAATGTCCACAGCATGTCCACAATGTTCACTATTTCCATAGTATCGACAGAGTCCACATTATCCACAATGTCCACAATGTCCACAGCAAGTCTACAATGTCCACAGCATGTCCACATGTCCACATTGTCCACAGTGTCCACAATGTCCACAATGTCGACAATGTCCACAGCATGTCCACAATGTTCACTATTTCCATAGTATCGACAATGTCCACATTGTCCACGGTGTCCACAATGTCCACAGCTTATCCACAATGTCCACATTGTCCACAGGGTCCTCAGTGTACAGTGTCATCAATGTCCACAGTATCCACAATGACCACAGCGTCCACAATGTCCACAAAGTCCACAGCATGTCCACAATGTCGACAATGTCCACAGCATGTCCACAATGTTCACTATTTCCATAGAATCGACAATGTCCACATTGTCCACAGTGTCCACATTATCCACAATGTCCACAATGTTCACAACATGTTCACAATGTCCACATTGTCCACTGGGTCCACAGGTTCCACAATGTCCACAGTGTCCAAAATGTGCACAGCATGTCCACATGTCCACATTGTCCACAGGGTCCTCAGTGTCCACAATGTCCACAATTTTCTCAGTGTCCACAATTTCCACCGTGTCCACAATGTCCACAATTTTCTCAGTGTCCACAATTTCCACCGTGTCCACAATGTCCACAATGTCGACAATGTCCACAGCATGTCCACAATGTTCACTATTTCCATAGTATCAACAATGTCCACATTGTCCACGGTGTCCACAATGTCCACAGCATATCCACAATGTCCACATTGTCCACAGGGTCCTCAGTGTACAGAGTGTCATCAATGTCCACAATGTCCACAGTATCCACAATAACCACAGCGTCCACTATGTCCACAAAGTCCACAGCATGTCCACAATGTCGACAATGTCCACAGCATGTCCACAATGTTCACTATTTCCATAGTATCGACAGTGTCCACATTATCCACAATGTCCACAATGTCCACAGCAAGTCTACAATGTCCACAGCATGTTCACAATGTCCACATTGTCCACAGGGTACACAGGTTCCACAATATCCACAGTGTCCAAAATGTGCACAGCATGTCCACAATGTCCACATTGTCCAAAGGGTCCTCAGTGTCCACAATATCCACAATTTACTCAGTGTCCACAATTTCCACAATGTCAACAATGTCCACAGCCTGTCCACAATGTTCACTATTTCCATAGTATCGGCAATGTCCACATTGTCCACGGTGTCCACAATGTCCACAGCTTATCCACAATGTCCACATTGTCCGCAGGGTCCTCAGTGTACAGAGTGTCATCAATGTTCACAATGTCCACAGTATCCACAATGACCAGAGTGTCCACAATGTCAACACTGTACACAGGTTCCACAGTGTCCGCAGTGTCCACAATTTCCACAGTGTCCACAATTTCCACAGTGTCCACAATGTCGACAATGTCCACAGCATGTCCACAATGTTTACTATTTCCATAGTATCGACAATGTCCACATTGTCCACAATGTCCACAGCATATCCACAATGTCCACATTGTCCACAGGGTCCTCAGTGTACAGAGTGTCATCAATGTCCACAATGTCCACAGTATCCACAATAACCACAGCGTCCACAATGTCCACAAAGTCCACAGCATGTCCACAATGTCGACAATGTCCACAGCATGTCCACAATGTTCACTATTTCCATAGTATCGACAATGTCCACATTGTCCACTGTGTCCACAGTGTCCACATTATCCACAATGTTCACAATGTCCACATTGTCCACTGGGTCCACAGGTTCCACAATGTCCACAGTGTCCAAAATGTGCACAGCATGTCCACATGTCCACATTGTCCACAGGTTCCTCAGTGTCCACAATGTCCACAATTTCCTCAGTGTCCACAATTTCCACAGTGTCCACAATGTCGACAATGTCCACAGCATGTCCACAATGTCCACAGCATGTCCACAATGTTTACTATTTCCATAGTATCGACAATGTCCACAGTGTCCACAGTGTCCACATTATCCACAATGTCCACAATGTTCACAACATGTTCACAATGTCCACATTGTCCACTGGGTCCACAGGTTCCACAATGTCCACAGTGTCCAAAATGTGCACAGCATCTCCACATGTCCACATTGTCCACAGGGTCCTCAGTGTCCACAATGTCCACAATTTTCTCAGTGGCCACAATGTCCACAATGTCGACAATGTCCACAGCATGTCCACAATGTTCACTATTTCCATAGTATCAACAATGTCCACATTGTCCACGGTGTCCACAATGTCCACAGCATATCCACAATGTCCACATTGTCCACAGGGTCCTCAGTGTACAGAGTGTCATCAATGTCCACAATGTCCACAGTATCCACAATAACCACAGCGTCCACAATGTCCACAAAGTCCACAGCATGTCCACAATGTCGACAATGTCCACAGCATGTCCACAATGTTCACTATTTCCATAGTATCGACAGTGTCCACATTATCCACAATGTCCACAGCAAGTCTACAATGTCCACAGCATGTTCACAATGTCCACATTGTCCACAGGGTCCACAGGTTCCACAATGTCCACTGTATCCACAATGACCAGAGTGTCCACAATGTCAACACTGTACACAGGTTCCACAGTGTCCGCAGTGTCCACAATTTCCACAGTGTCCACAATGTCCACAAAGTCCACAGCATGTCCACAATGTCTACAATGTCTACAGTGTCCACAATGTCCACAATGACCACAGCATGTTCACAATGTCCACATTGTCCACAGGGTCCTCAGGTTCCACAATGTCCACATTGTCCACAATCTCCACCGTGTCCACATTGTGCACAGCATGTCCACAATGTCCACAGCGTCCACAGTGTGCACAGCATGTCCACAATGCCCACATTGTCCACAGTTTCCACAATGTCCAAAGCATGTCCACGATGTTCACAATGTCCACAGTTTCCACAGTATCAATAATGTCCACATTGTCGTCAGTGTCCAGAATTCCCCCATTGTCCACAGTGTTCACAATGTCCAATGCATGTTCACAATGTCCACATTGTCCACAGGGTCCTCAGTGTACAGAGTGTCATTAATGTCCACAATGTCCACAGTATCCACAATGACCAGAGTGTCCACAATGTCAACACTGTACACAGGTTCCACAGTGTCCACAATTTCCACAGTGTCCACAAAGTCCACAGCATGTCCACAATGTGCACAGCATATCCATAATATCCAGTGTCCATAGTCTGTCCATAATGTCTACAGTGTCTAAACTGTCCACAATTTTCAGTGTCTACAATGTACACAGCATGTCCTCGATTTTCACAATGTCCACAGTTTCCACAGTATCAGTAATGTCCACATTGTCCTCAGTGTCCACAATGTCCACAGTGTCCACAGCATTTTCACAATGTCCACATTGTCCACAGGTTCCAAATTGTCCACAGTGTCCACAGTGTTCACCATGTCCACATTTTCCACTGTTTCCATAGTGTCCACAATGTCCATAATTTCCACATTGACCACAATGTCCACAGCAGGTCAACACTCTCCACAGTGTCCAGAATGTCCACACTGTACACAGGTTTCTCAGTGTCCACAATCTCCATAGTGTCCACAATGTTCACAATGTCCACAGCATGTCTCCGATGTTCACAATGTCCACAGTTTCCACAGTATCAATAATGTCCACAGTTTCCGCAGTGTCCACAATGTCCACAATTTCCCCAGTGTCCACAATGTGCACAGCATGTGCACAATGTCCACAGCGTCCACAGTGTGCACAGCATGTCCACAATGCCCACATTGTCCACAGTTTCCACAATGTCCAAAGCATGTCCACAGTTTCCACAGTATCAATAATGTCCACATTGTCGTCAGTGTCCAGAATTCCCCCATTGTCCACAGTGTTCACAATGTCCAATGCATGTTCACAATGTCCACATTGTCCACAGGGTCCTCAGTGTACAGAGTGTCCACAATGTCAACACTGTACACAGGCTCCACAGTGTCCACAATGTCCACAATTTCCACAGTGTCCACAAAGTCCACAGCATGTCCACAATGTCCACAGCATATCCACATTTTCCACTGTTTCCATAGTGTCCACAATGTCCATAATTTCCACATTGACCACAATGTCCACAGCAGGTCAACACTCTCCACAGTGTCCAGAATGTCCACACTGTATACAGGTTTCTCAGTGTCCACAATCTCCATAGTGTCCACAATGTTCACAATGTCCACAGCATGTCTCCGATGTTCACAATGTCCACAGTTTCCACAGTATCAATAATGTCCACAGTTTCCACAGTGTCCACAATGTCCACAATTTCCCCAGTGTCCTCAATGTCCACAGCATGTTCACAGTGTCCACAATATCCACAGCATGTTCACATTTTCCTCAATGTCCACAGCATGTCCACAATGTCCACAGCATGTCCACAATGTTTACTATTTCCATAGTATCGACAATGTCCACAGTGTCCACAGTGTCCACATTATCCACAATGTCCACAATGTTCACAACATGTTCACAATGTCCACATTGTCCACTGGGTCCACAGGTTCCACAATGTCCACAGTGTCCAAAATGTGCACAGCATCTCCACATGTCCACATTGTCCACAGGGTCCTCAGTGTCCACAATGTCCACAATTTTCTCAGTGGCCACAATGTCCACAATGTCGACAATGTCCACAGCATGTCCACAATGTTCACTATTTCCATAGTATCAACAATGTCCACATTGTCCACGGTGTCCACAATGTCCACAGCATATCCACAATGTCCACATTGTCCACAGGGTCCTCAGTGTACAGAGTGTCATCAATGTCCACAATGTCCACAGTATCCACAATAACCACAGCGTCCACAATGTCGACAATGTCCACAGCATGTCCACAATGTTCACTATTTCCATAGTATCGACAGTGTCCACATTATCCACAATGTCCACAGCAAGTCTACAATGTCCACAGCATGTTCACAATGTCCACATTGTCCACAGGGTCCACAGGTTCCACAATGTCCACTGTATCCACAATGACCAGAGTGTCCACAATGTCAACACTGTACACAGGTTCCACAGTGTCCGCAGTGTCCACAATTTCCACAGTGTCCACAATGTCCACAAAGTCCACAGCATGTCCACAATGTCTACAGTGTCCACAATGTCCACAATGACCACAGCATGTTCACAATGTCCACATTGTCCACAGGGTCCTCAGGTTCCACAATGTCCACATTGTCCACAATCTCCACCGTGTCCACATTGTGCACAGCATGTCCACAATGTCCACAGCGTCCACAGTGTGCACAGCATGTCCACAATGCCCACATTGTCCACAGTTTCCACAATGTCCAAAGCATGTCCACGATGTTCACAATGTCCACAGTTTCCACAGTATCAATAATGTCCACATTGTCGTCAGTGTCCAGAATTCCCCCATTGTCCACAGTGTTCACAATGTCCAATGCATGTTCACAATGTCCACATTGTCCACAGGGTCCTCAGTGTACAGAGTGTCATTAATGTCCACAATGTCCACAGTATCCACAATGACCAGAGTGTCCACAATGTCAACACTGTACACAGGTTCCACAGTGTCCACAATTTCCACAGTGTCCACAAAGTCCACAGCATGTCCACAATGTGCACAGCATATCCATAATATCCAGTGTCCATAGTCTGTCCATAATGTCTACAGTGTCTAAACTGTCCACAATTTTCAGTGTCTACAATGTACACAGCATGTCCTCGATTTTCACAATGTCCACAGTTTCCACAGTATCAGTAATGTCCACATTGTCCTCAGTGTCCACAATGTCCACAGTGTCCACAGCATTTTCACAATGTCCACATTGTCCACAGGTTCCAAATTGTCCACAGTGTCCACAGTGTTCACCATGTCCACATTTTCCACTGTTTCCATAGTGTCCACAATGTCCATAATTTCCACATTGACCACAATGTCCACAGCAGGTCAACACTCTCCACAGTGTCCAGAATGTCCACACTGTACACAGGTTTCTCAGTGTCCACAATCTCCATAGTGTCCACAATGTTCACAATGTCCACAGCATGTCTCCGATGTTCACAATGTCCACAGTTTCCACAGTATCAATAATGTCCACAGTTTCCGCAGTGTCCACAATGTCCACAATTTCCCCAGTGTCCACAATGTGCACAGCATGTGCACAATGTCCACAGCGTCCACAGTGTGCACAGCATGTCCACAATGCCCACATTGTCCACAGTTTCCACAATGTCCAAAGCATGTCCACAGTTTCCACAGTATCAATAATGTCCACATTGTCGTCAGTGTCCAGAATTCCCCCATTGTCCACAGTGTTCACAATGTCCAATGCATGTTCACAATGTCCACATTGTCCACAGGGTCCTCAGTGTACAGAGTGTCCACAATGTCAACACTGTACACAGGCTCCACAGTGTCCACAATGTCCACAATTTCCACAGTGTCCACAAAGTCCACAGCATGTCCACAATGTCCACAGCATATCCACATTTTCCACTGTTTCCATAGTGTCCACAATGTCCATAATTTCCACATTGACCACAATGTCCACAGCAGGTCAACACTCTCCACAGTGTCCAGAATGTCCACACTGTATACAGGTTTCTCAGTGTCCACAATCTCCATAGTGTCCACAATGTTCACAATGTCCACAGCATGTCTCCGATGTTCACAATGTCCACAGTTTCCACAGTATCAATAATGTCCACAGTTTCCACAGTGTCCACAATGTCCACAATTTCCCCAGTGTCCTCAATGTCCACAGCATGTTCACAGTGTCCACAATATCCACAGCATGTTCACATTTTCCTCAATGTCCACAGCATGTCCACAATGTTCACAATTTCCATAGTATCCTTAATGTCCACAGTGTCCACAATGTCCACATTGTCCATGGTTTTCGCGGTGTCCACAGCATGTCCACAATTTCCTCAATGACCACAGTGTCCACAATGTCCACACTGTACACAGGTTCCACAGTGTCCACAATGTCCACAATTTCCACAGTGTCCACAATGTCCACAAAGTCCACAGCATGTCCACAATGTCCACAGCATATCCACAATATCCAGTATCCACAGCCTGTCCACACTTTTCAGTGTCTACAATGTCCACAATGTCATCAGTGTCCACAATGTCCACAGCATGTCCTCGATGTTCACAATGTCCACAGTTTACACAGTATCAGTAATGTCCACAATGTCCACAGCACGTCCACAATGTCTACATTGTCCACAGGGTCCTCAGTGTCCACCATGTCCACAGTTTCCGCAGTGTCCACAATGTCCACAATTTCCACAGTGTCCACAATGTCCACAGCATGTCCACAATGTCTATAGTCTCTTCCATGTCCACATCATGTCCACAATGTTCTCAATGTCCACAGCTTCCATAGTATCCATAATATCCACATTGTCCACAGTGTCCACCAAGGCCACAGTGTCCACATTATACACAATCTCCACTGCATGTCCAGAATCTCCACAGTGTCCACAATGTTCACAATGTCCACACTGTACACAGGTTCCACAGTGTGCACAATCTCCAGGAAGTCCACAGCATGTCCACAATGTTCACAATGTCCACAGGGTCCTCAGTGTCCACCATGTACACAGTGTCTACAATGTCCACAATATCCACAGCATGTTCACATTTTCCACAATGTCCACAGCATGTCCACAATGTTCACAATTTCCATAGTATCCTTAATGTCCACAGTGTCCACAATGTCCACATTGTCCACAGTTTTCGCGGTGTCCACAGCATGTCCACAATTTCCACAATGACCACAGTGACCACAATGTCCACACTGTACACAGGTTCCACAGTGTCCACAATGTCCACAATTTCCACAGTGTCCACAAAGTCCACAGCATGTCCACAATGTCCACAGCATGTCCACAATGTTCACTATTTCCATAGTATCAACAATGTCCACATTGTCCACGGTGTCCACAATGTCCACAGCATATCCACAATGTCCACATTGTCCACAGGGTCCTCAGTGTACAGAGTGTCATCAATGTCCACAATGTCCACAGTATCCACAATGACCACAGCGTCCACAATGTTCACAAAGTCCACAGCATGTCCACAATGTCGACAATGTCCACAGCATGTCCACAATGTTCACTATTTCCATAGTATCCACAATGTCCACAATGTTCACAACATGTTCACAATGTCCACATTGTCCACTGGGTCCACAGGTTCCACAATGTCCACAGTGTCCAAAATTTTTCACAGCATGTCCACATGTCCACATTGTCCACAGGGTCCTCAGTGTCCACAATGTCCACAATTTTCTCAGTGTCCACAATTTCCACCGTGTCCACAATGTCCACAATGTCGACAATGTCCACAGCATGTCCACAATGTTCACTATTTCCATAGTATCGACAATGTCCACATTGTCCACGGTGTCCACAATGTCCACAGCATATCCACAATGTCCACATTGTCCACAGGGTCCTCAGTGTACAGAGTGTCATCAATGTCCACAATGTCCACAGTATCCACAATAACCACAGCGTCCACAATGTCCACAAAGTCCACAGCATGTCCACAATGTCGACAATGTCCACAGCATGTCCACAATGTTCACTATTTCCATAGTATCGACAGTGTCCACATTATCCACAATGTCCACAATGTCCACAGCAAGTCTACAATGTCCACAGCATGTTCACAATGTCCACATTGTCCACGGGGTCCACAGGTTCCACAATGTCCACAGTGTCCAAAATGTGCACAGCATGTCAACATGTCCACATTGTCCACAGGGTCCTCAGTGTCCACAATGTCCACAATTTTCTCAGTGTCCACAATTTCCACAGTGTCCACAATGTCCACAATGTCGACAATGTCCACAGCATGTCCACAATGTTCACTATTTCCATAGTATCGACAATGTCCACATTGTCCACGGTGTCCACAATGTCCACAGCATATCCACAATGTCCACATTTTCCACAAGGTCCTCAGTGTACAGAGTGTCATCAATGTCCACAATGTCCACAGTATCCACAATGACCACAGCGTCCACAATGCCCACAAAGTCCACAGCATGTCCACAATGTCGACAATGTCCACAGCATGTCCACAATGTTCACTATTTCCATAGTATCGACAATGTCCACATTGTCCACTGTGTCCACAGTGTCCACATTATCCACAATGTCCACAATGTTCACAACATGTTCACAATGTCCACATTGTCCACTGGGTCCACAGGTTCCACAATGTCCACAGTGTCCAAAATTTTTCACAGCATGTGCACATGTCCACATTGTCCACAGGTTCCTCAGTGTCCACAATGTCCACAATTTTCTCAGTGTCCACAATTTCCACCGTGTCCACACTGTCCACAATGTCGACAATGTCCACAGCATGTCCACAATGTTCACTATTTCCATAGTATCAACAATGTCCACATTGTCCACGGTGTCCACAATGTCCACAGCATATCCACAGTGTCCACAATGTCAACACTGTACACAGGTTCCACAGTGTCCACAATGTCCACAATTTCCACAGTGTCCACAAACTCCACAGCATGTCCACAATGTCCACAGCATGTCCACAATGTTCACTATTTCCATAGTATCGACAATGTCCACATTGTCCACTGTGTCCACAGTGTCCACATTATCCACAATGTCCACTATGTTCACAACATGTTCACAATGTCCACATTGTCCACTGGGTCCACAGGTTCCACAATGTCCACAGTGTCCAAAGTTTTTCACAGCATGTCCACATGTCCACATTGTCCACAGGTTCCTCAGTGTCCACACTGTCCACAATGTCGACAATGTCCACAGCATGACCACAATGTTCACTATTTCCATAGTATCAACAATGTCCACATTGTCCACGGTGTCCACAATGTCCACAGCATATCCACTATGTCCACATTGTCCACAGGGTCCTCAGTGTACAGAGTGTCATCAATGTCCACAATGTCCACAGTATCCACAATGACCACAGCGTCCACAATGTTCACAAAGTCCACAGCATGTCCACAATGTCGACAATGTCCACAGCATGTCCACAATGTTCACTATTTCCATAGTATCGACAATGTCCACATTGTCCACTGTGTCCACAGTGTCCACATTATCCACAATGTCCACAATGTTCACAACATGTTCACAATGTCCACATTGTCCACTGGGTCCACAGGTTCCACAATGTCCACAGTGACCAAAATTTTTCACAGCATGTCCACATGTCCACATTGTCCACAGGGTCCTCAGTGTCCACAATGTCCACAATTTTCTCAGTGTCCACAATGTCCACAATGTCGACAATGTCCACAGCATGTCCACAATGTTCACTATTTCCATAGTATCGACAATGTCCACATTGTCCACGGTGTCCACAATGTCCACAGCATATCCACAATGTCCACATTGTCCACAGGGTCCTCAGTGTACAGAGTGTCATCAATGTCCACAATGTCCACAGTATCCACAATAACCACAGCGTCCACAATGTCCACAAAGTCCACAGCATGTCCACAATGTCGACAATGTCCACAGCATGTCCACAATGTTCACTATTTCCATAGTATCGACAGTGTCCACATTATCCACAATATCCACAATGTCCACAGCAAGTCTACAATGTCCACAGCATGTTCACAATGTCCACATTGTCCACAGGGTCCACAGGTTCCACAATGTCCACAGTGTCCAAAATGTGCACAGCATGTCCACATGTCCACATTGTCCACAGGGTCCTCAGTGTCCACAATGTCCCCAATTTTCTCAGTGTCCACAATTTCCACAGTGTCCACAATGTCCACAATGTCGACAATGTCCACAGCATGTCCACAATGTTCACTATTTCCATAGTATCGACAATGTCCACATTGTCCACGGTGTCCACAATGTCCACAGCATATCCACAATGTCCACATTGTCCTCAAGGTCCTCAGTGTACAGAGTGTCATCAATGTCCACAATGTCCACAGTATCCACAATGACCACAGCGTCCACAATGCCCACAAAGTCCTCAGCATGTCCACAATGTCCACAGCATGTCCACAATGTTCACTATTTCCATAGTATCGACAATGTCCACATTGTCCACTGTGTCCACAGTGTCCACATTATACACAATGTCCACAATGTTCACAACATGTTCACAATGTCCACATTGTCCACTGTGTCCACAGTGTCCACATTATCCACAATGTCCACAATGTTCAGAACATGTTCACAATGTCCACATTGTCCACTGGGTCTACAGGTTCCACAATGTCCACAGTGTCCAAAATTTTTCACAGCATGTCCACATGTCCACATTGTCCACAGGTTCCTCAGTGTCCACAATGTCCACAATTTTCTCAGTGTCCACAATTTCCACCGTGTCCACACTGTCCACAATGTCGACAATGTCCACAGCATGTCCACAATGTTCACTATTTCCATAGTATCAACAATGTCCACATTGTCCACGGTGTCCACAATGTCCACAGCATATCCACAATGTCCACATTGTCCACAGGGTCCTCAGTGTACAGAGTGTCATCAATGTCCACAATGTCCACAGTATCCAGAATGACCACAGCGTCCACAATGTCCACAAAGTCCACAGCATGTCCACAATGTCGACAATGTCCACAGCATGTCCACAATGTTCACTATTTCCATAGTATCGACAATGTCCACATTGTCCACGGTGTCCACAATGTCCACAGCATATCCACAATGTCCACATTGTCCACAAGGTCCTCAGTGTACAGAGTGTCATCAATGTCCACAATGTCCACAGTATCCACAATGACCACAGCGTCTACAATGTCCACAAAGTCCACAGCATGTCCACAATGTCCACAGCATGTCCACAGGGTCCTCAGAGTCCACCATGTCCACAGTGTCCACCATGTGCACAATTTCCGTAGTGTCCACAGTGTCCACAGCATGTCCACAATGTTCACAATTTCCATAGTATTCATAATGTCCACATTGTTCACAGTGCCCACATTGACCACGGTGTCCACAATGTCCACAGTATGTTCACAATGTCCACAGGTTCCACAGGGTCCTCAGTGTTCACCATGTCCACAGTTTCCATAGTGTCCACAATTTCCACGTTGTCCACAGTGTCCAAAATGTTCACAATGTCCAGAATGTCTATAGAGTCCACAATGTCTAGTGTCCACAATGTCTACAGTGTCCACAATGTACACAACGTCCACAGCATGTCCACAAACTCCACAATGCCCACAGTGTCCACATTATCCACAATATCCACAGCATGTCCACGATGTTCACAGTGTCCACAGTTTCCACAGTATCAATAATGTCCACATTGTCCACAGTGTCCAGAATACCCACATTGTCTGCAGAGTCCACAATGTCCACTGCATGTCCACTATGTCCACAATGTCCACAGGGTCCTCAATGTCCACCATGTCCACAATATCCACAGCATGTTCACATTTTCCACAATGTCCACAGCATGTCCACAATGTTCACAATGTCCACAGGGTCCTCAGTGTCCACCATGTCCACAGTGTCCACAATGTCCACAATATCCACAGCATGTTCACATTTTCCACAATGTCCACAGCATGTCCACAGTGTTCACAATTTCCATAGTATCCTTAATGTCCACATTGTCCACAGTTTTCGCGGTGTCCACAGCATGTCCACAATTTCCACAATGAACACAGTGTCCACAATGTCCACACTGTACACAGGTTCCACAGTGTCCACAATTTCCACAGTGTCCACAATGTCCACAAAGTCCACAGCATGTCCACAATGTCCACAGCATGTCCTCGATGTTCACAATGTCCACAGTTTCCACAGTATCAGTAATGTCCACATTGTCCACAGTGTCCAGAATGCCCACAGTGTCCACAGTGTCCACAATTTCCACTGCATGTCCACAATGTCCACAATGTCTACATTGTCCACAGGGTCCTCAGTGTCCACCATGTCCACAGTTTCCACAGTGTCCACAATGTTCACAATTTCCATAGTATCCATCATGTCCATATTGTCCACAATGTCCACATTGTCCATGGTGTCCACAATGTCCACAGCAAGTTCACAATGTCCACAGTGTCCACAGCATGTTCACAATGTCCACATTGTCCACAGTGGTCCACAGGTTCCACAATGTCCACAGTGTCCGCAATGTCCACAGTGTCCACAATGTTCACAGCATGTCCACAATGTCCACAATTTCCACAATCTCCATGAAGTCCACAGCATGTCCACAATGTCCAGAATGTCCACATTGTCCACATTATCCACAATGTCCACAATGTCCAAAATGTCTACAGTGTCCACAATGTCCACAATTTCCACAGTGTCTACAATGTCCACAATGTCCTCAGTGTCCACAATGTCCACAGCATGTCCTCGATGTTCACAATGTCCACAGTTTCCACAGTATCAATAATGACTACATTGTCCACAGTGTCCACAATTTCCAGTGCATGTCCACAATGTCTACATTGTCCACAGGGTCCTCATTGTCCACCATGTCCACAGTTTCCACAGTGTCCACAATGTCCACAATTTCCACAGTGTCCACAATGTTCACAATTTCCGTAGTATCCAAAATGTCCACAGTGTCCACAGCATGTTCACAATGTCCACATTGTCCACAGGTTCCACAGTGTCCACAGTGTCCAAAATGTGCACAGCATGTTCACAATGTCCACTATTTCCATAGTATCGACAATGTCCACATTGTCCACGTTGTCCACAAAGTCCACAGCATATCCACAATGTCCACATTGTCCACAGGGTCCTCAGTGTACAGAGTGTCATCAATGTCCACAATGTCCACAGTATCCACAATAACCACAGCGTCCACAATGTCCACAAAGTCCACAGCATGTCCACAATGTCGACAATGTCCACAATGTTCACTATTTCCATAGTATCGACAGTGTCCACATTATCCACAATGTCCACAGTGTCCAAAATGTGCACAGTATGTCCACATGTCCACATTGTCCACAGGGTCCTCAGTGTCCACAGTGTCCACAATCTTCTCAGTATCCACAATTTCCACAGTGTCCACAATGTCCACAATGTCGACAATGTCCACAGCATGTCCACAATGTTCACTATTTCCATAGTATCGACAATGTCCACATTGTCCACGGTGTCCACAATGTACACAGCATATCCACAATGTCCACATTGTCCACAGTATCCACAATGACCACAGCGTCCACAAAGTCCACAGCATGTCCACAATGTCCACAGCATGTCCACAATGTTCACTATTTCCATAGTATCGACAATGTCCACATTGTCCACTGTGTCCACAGTGTCCACATTATCCACAATGTCCACAATGTTCATAACATATTCACAATGTCCACATTGTCCACTGGGTCCACAGGTTTCACAATGTCCACAGTATCCAAAATGTGCACAGCATGTCCACATGTCCACATTGTCCACAGGGTCCTCAGTGTCCACAGTGTCCACAATTTTCTCAGTGTCCACAATTTCCACCGTGTCCACACTGTCCACAATGTCGACAATGTCCACAGCATATCCACAATGTCCACATTGTCCACAGGGTCCTCAGTGTACAGAGTGTCATCAATGTCCACAATGTCCACAGTATCCACAATAACCACAGCGTCCACTATGTCCACAAAGTCCACAGCATGTCCACAATGTCGACAATGTCCACAGCATGTCCACAATGTTCACTATTTCCATAGTATCGACAGAGTCCACATTATCCACAATGTCCACAATGTCCACAGCAAGTCTACAATGTCCACAGCATGTTCACAATGTCCACATTGTCCACAGGTTCCACAATGTCCACAGTGTCCAAAATGTGCACAGCATGTCCACATGTCCACATTGTCCACAGGGTCCTCAGTGTCCACAATGTCCACAATTTTCTCAGTGTCCACAATTTCCACAGTGTCCACAATGTCCACAATGTCGACAATGTCCACAGCATGTCCACAATGTTCACTATTTCCATAGTATCGACAATGTCCACATTGTCCACGGTGTCCACAATGTCCACAGCTTATCCACAATGTCCACATTGTCCACAGGGTCCTCAGTGTACAGAGTGTCATCAATGTCCACAGTATCCACAATGACCACAGCGTCCACAATGTCCACAAAGTCCACAGCATGTCCACAATGTCGACAATGTCCACAGCATGTCCACAATGTTCACTATTTCCATAGAATCGACAATGTCCACATTGTCCACAGTGTCCACATTATCCACAATGTCCACAATGTTCACAACATGTTCACAATGTCCACATTGTCCACTGGGTCCACAGGTTCCACAATGTCCACAGTGTCCAAAATGTGCACAGCATGTCCACATGTCCACATTGTCCACAGGGTCCTCAGTGTCCACAATGTCCACAATTTTCTCAGTGTCCACAATTTCCACCGTGTCCACAATGTCCACAATTTTCTCAGTGTCCACAATTTCCACCGTGTCCACAATGTCCACAATGTCGACAATGTCCACAGCATGTCCACAATGTTCACTATTTCCATAGTATCAACAATGTCCACATTGTCCACGGTGTCCACAATGTCCACAGCATATCCACAATGTCCACATTGTCCACAGTATCCACAATAACCACAGCGTCCACAATGTCGACAATGTCCACAGCATGTCCACAATGTTCACTATTTCCATAGTATCGACAGTGTCCACATTATCCACAATGTCCACAATGTCCACAGCAAGTCTACAATGTCCACAGCATGTTCACAATGTCCACATTGTCCACAGGGTCCACAGGTTCCACAATATCCACAGTGTCCAAAATGTGCACAGCATGTCCACAATGTCCACATTGTCCAAAGGGTCCTCAGTGTCCACAATATCCACAATTTACTCAGTGTTCACAATGTCCACAATGTCGACAATGTCCACAACATGTCCACAATGTTCACTATTTCCATAGTATCGACAATGTCCACATTGTCCACGGTGTCCACAATGTACACAGCATATCCACAATGTCCACATTGTCCACAGGGTCCTCAGTGTACAGAGTGTCATCAATGTCCACAATGTCCACAGTATCCACAATGACCACAGCGTCCACAATGTCCACAAAGTCCACAGCATGTCCACAATGTCCACAGCATGTCCACAATGTTCACTATTTCCATAGTATCGACAATGTCCACATTGTCCACTGTGTCCACAGTGTCCACATTATCCACAATGTCCACAATGTTCACAACATATTCACAATGTCCACATTGTCCACTGGGTCCACAGGTTTCACAATGTCCACATTGTCCACAATGTCCACAGCATATCCACAATGTCCACATTGTCCACAGGGTCCTCAGTGTACAGAGTGTCATCAATGTCCACAATGTCCACAGTATCCACAATAACCACAGCGTCCACTATGTCCACAAAGTCCACAGCATGTCCACAATGTCGACAATGTCCACAGCATGTCCACAATGTTCACTATTTCCATAGTATCGACAGAGTCCACATTATCCACAATGTCCACAGTGTCCAAAATGTGCACAGCATGTCCACATGTCCACATTGTCCACAGGGTCCTCAGTGTCCACAATGTCCACAATTTTCTCAGTGTCCACAATTTCCACAGTGTCCACAATGTCCACAATGTCGACAATGTCCACAGCATGTCCACAATGTTCACTATTTCCATAGTATCGACAATGTCCACATTGTCCACGGTGTCCACAATGTCCACAGCTTATCCACAATGTCCACATTGTCCACAGGGTCCTCAGTGTACAGAGTGTCATCAATGTCCACAGTATCCACAATGACCACAGCATCCACAATGACCACAGCGTCCACAATGTCCACAAAGTCCACAGCATGTCCACAATGTCGACAATGTCCACAGCATGTCCACAATGTTCACTATTTCCATAGAATCGACAATGTCCACATTGTCCACAGTGTCCACATTATCCACAATGTCCACAATGTTCACAACATGTTCACAATGTCCACATTGTCCACTGGGTCCACAGGTTCCACAATGTCCACAGTGTCCAAAATGTGCACAGCATGTCCACATGTCCACATTGTCCACAGGGTCCTCAGTGTCCACAATGTCCACAATTTTCTCAGTGTCCACAATTTCCACCGTGTCCACAATGTCCACAATTTTCTCAGTGTCCACAATTTCCACCGTGTCCACAATGTCCACAATGTCGACAATGTCCACAGCATGTCCACAATGTTCACTATTTCCATAGTATCAACAATGTCCACATTGTCCACGGTGTCCACAATGTCCACAGCATATCCACAATGTCCACATTGTCCACAGGGTCCTCAGTGTACAGAGTGTCATCAATGTCCACAATGTCCACAGTATCCACAATAACCACAGCGTCCACAATGTCGACAATGTCCACAGCATGTCCACAATGTTCACTATTTCCATAGTATCAACAATGTCCACATTGTCCACGGTGTCCACAATGTCCACAGCATATCCACAATGTCCACATTGTCCACAGGGTCCTCAGTGTACAGAGTGTCATCAATGTCCACAATGTCCACAGTATCCACAATAACCACAGCGTCCACTATGTCCACAAAGTCCACAGCATGTCCACAATGTCGACAATGTCCACAGCATGTCCACAATGTTCACTATTTCCATAGTATCGACAGTGTCCACATTATCCACAATGTCCACAATGTCCACAGCAAGTCTACAATGTCCACAGCATGTTCACAATGTCCACATTGTCCACAGGGTCCACAGGTTCCACAATATCCACAGTGTCCAAAATGTGCACAGCTTGTCCACAATGTCCACATTGTCCAAAGGGTCCTCAGTGTCCACAATATCCACAATTTACTCAGTGTCCACAATTTCCACAATGTCAACAATGTCCACAGCCTGTCCACAATGTTCACTATTTCCATAGTATCGGCAATGTCCACATTGTCCACGGTGTCCACAATGTCCACAGCTTATCCACAATGTCCACATTGTCCGCAGGGTCCTCAGTGTACAGAGTGTCATCAATGTTCACAATGTCCACAGTATCCACAATGACCAGAGTGTCCACAATGTCAACACTGTACACAGGTTCCACAGTGTCCGCAGTGTCCACAATTTCCACAGTGTCCACAATTTCCACAGTGTCCACAATGTCGACAATGTCCACAGCATGTCCACAATGTTTACTATTTCCATAGTATCGACAGAGTCCACATTATCCACAATGTCCACAGTGTCCACAGGGTCCTCAGTGTACAGAGTGTCATCAATGTCCACAATGTCCACAGTATCCACAATAAGCACAGCGTCCACAATGTCCACAAAGTCCACAGCATGTCCACAATGTCGACAATGTCCACAGCATGTCCACAATGTTCACTATTTCCATAGTATCGACAATGTCCACATTGTCCACTGTGTCCACAGTGTCCACATTATCCACAATGTTCACAATGTCCACATTGTCCACTGGGTCCACAGGTTCCACAATGTCCACAGTGTCCAAAATGTGCACAGCATGTCCACATGTCCACATTGTCCACAGGTTCCTCAGTGTCCACAATGTCCACAATTTCCTCAGTGTCCACAATTTCCACAGTGTCCACAATGTCGACAATGTCCACAGCATGTCCACAATGTCCACAGCATGTCCACAATGTTTACTATTTCCATAGTATCGACAATGTCCACAGTGTCCACAGTGTCCACATTATCCACAATGTCCACAATGTTCACAACATGTTCACAATGTCCACATTGTCCACTGGGTCCACAGGTTCCACAATGTCCACAGTGTCCAAAATGTGCACAGCATCTCCACATGTCCACATTGTCCACAGGGTCCTCAGTGTCCACAATGTCCACAATTTTCTCAGTGGCCACAATTTCCACCGTGTCCACAATGTCCACAATGTCGACAATGTCCACAGCATGTCCACAATGTTCACTATTTCCATAGTATCAACAATGTCCACATTGTCCACGGTGTCCACAATGTCCACAGCATATCCACAATGTCCACATTGTCCACAGGGTCCTCAGTGTACAGAGTGTCATCAATGTCCACAATGTCCACAGTATCCACAATAACCACAGCGTCCACAATGTCCACAAAGTCCACAGCATGTCCACAATGTCGACAATGTCCACAGCATGTCCACAATGTTCACTATTTCCATAGTATCGACAGTGTCCACATTATCCACAATGTCCACAGCAAGTCTACAATGTCCACAGCATGTTCACAATGTCCACATTGTCCACAGGGTCCACAGGTTCCACAATGTCCACTGTATCCACAATGACCAGAGTGTCCACAATGTCAACACTGTACACAGGTTCCACAGTGTCCGCAGTGTCCACAATTTCCACAGTGTCCACAATGTCCACAAAGTCCACAGCATGTCCACAATGTCTACAATGTCTACAGTGTCCACAATGTCCACAATGACCACAGCATGTTCACAATGTCCACATTGTCCACAGGGTCCTCAGGTTCCACAATGTCCACATTGTCCACAATCTCCACCGTGTCCACATTGTGCACAGCATGTCCACAATGTCCACAGCGTCCACAGTGTGCACAGCATGTCCACAATGCCCACATTGTCCACAGTTTCCACAATGTCCAAAGCATGTCCACGATGTTCACAATGTCCACAGTTTCCACAGTATCAATAATGTCCACATTGTCGTCAGTGTCCAGAATTCCCCCATTGTCCACAGTGTTCACAATGTCCAATGCATGTTCACAATGTCCACATTGTCCACAGGGTCCTCAGTGTACAGAGTGTCATTAATGTCCACAATGTCCACAGTATCCACAATGACCAGAGTGTCCACAATGTCAACACTGTACACAGGTTCCACAGTGTCCACAATTTCCACAGTGTCCACAAAGTCCACAGCATGTCCACAATGTGCACAGCATATCCATAATATCCAGTGTCCATAGTCTGTCCATAATGTCTACAGTGTCTAAACTGTCCACAATTTTCAGTGTCTACAATGTACACAGCATGTCCTCGATGTTCACAATGTCCACAGTTTCCACAGTATCAGTAATGTCCACATTGTCCTCAGTGTCCACAATGTACACAGTGTCCACAGCATTTTCACAATGTCCACATTGTCCACAGGTTCCAAATTGTCCACAGTGTCCACAGTGTTCACCATGTCCACATTTTCCACTGTTTCCATAGTGTCCACAATGTCCATAATTTCCACATTGACCACAATGTCCACAGCAGGTCAACACTCTCCACAGTGTCCAGAATGTCCACACTGTACACAGGTTTCTCAGTGTCCACAATCTCCATAGTGTCCACAATGTTCACAATGTCCACAGCATGTCTCCGATGTTCACAATGTCCACAGTTTCCACAGTATCAATAATGTCCACAGTTTCTGCAGTGTCCACAATGTCCACAATTTCCCCAGTGTCCACAATGTGCACAGCATGTGCACAATGTCCACAGCGTCCACAGTGTGCACAGCATGTCCACAATGCCCACATTGTCCACAGTTTCCACAATGTCCAAAGCATGTCCACAGTTTCCACAGTATCAATAATGTCCACATTGTCGTCAGTGTCCAGAATTCCCCCATTGTCCACAGTGTTCACAATGTCCAATGCATGTTCACAATGTCCACATTGTCCACAGGGTCCTCAGTGTACAGAGTGTCCACAATGTCAACACTGTACACAGGCTCCACAGTGTCCACAATGTCCACAATTTCCACAGTGTCCACAAAGTCCACAGCATGTCCACAATGTCCACAGCATATCCACATTTTCCACTGTTTCCATAGTGTCCACAATGTCCATAATTTCCACATTGACCACAATGTCCACAGCAGGTCAACACTCTCCACAGTGTCCAGAATGTCCACACTGTATACAGGTTTCTCAGTGTCCACAATCTCCATAGTGTCCACAATGTTCACAATGTCCACAGCATGTCTCCGATGTTCACAATGTCCACAGTTTCCACAGTATCAATAATGTCCACAGTTTCCACAGTGTCCACAATGTCCACAATTTCCCCAGTGTCCTCAATGTCCACAGCATGTCCACTATGTCCACAATGTCCACAGGGTCCTCAGTGTCCACCATGTTCACAGTGTCCACAATATCCACAGCATGTTCACATTTTCCTCAATGTCCACAGCATGTCCACAATGTTCACAATTTCCATAGTATCCTTAATGTCCACAGTGTCCACAATGTCCACATTGTCCACGGTTTTCGCGGTGTCCACAGCATGTCCACAATTTCCTCAATGACCACAGTGTCCACAATGTCCACACTGTACACAGGTTCCACAGTGTCCACAATGTCCACAATTTCCACAGTGTCCACAATGTCCACAAAGTCCACAGCATGTCCACAATGTCCACAGCATATCCACAATATCCAGTATCCACAGCCTGTCCACACTTTTCAGTGTCTACAATGTCCACAATGTCATCAGTGTCCACAATGTCCACAGCATGTCCTCGATGTTCACAATGTCCACAGTTTACACAGTATCAGTAATGTCCACATTGTCCACAGTGTCCAGAATGCCCACAGTGTCCACAGTGTCCACAGTTTCCACTGCGTGTCCACAATGTCCACAGCACGTCCACAATGTCTACATTGTCCACAGGGTCCTCCGTGTCCACCATGTCCACAGTTTCCGCAGTGTCCACAATGTCCACAATTTCCACAGTGTCCACAATGTCCACAGCATGTCCACAATGTCTATAGTCTCTTCCATGTCCACATCATGTCCACAATGTTCTCAATGTCCACAGCTTCCATAGTATCCATAATATCCACATTGTCCACAGTGTCCACCAAGGCCACAGTGTCCACATTATACACAATCTCCACTGCATGTCCAGAATCTCCACAGTGTCCACAATGTTCACAATGTCCACACTGTACACAGGTTCCACAGTGTGCACAATCTCCAGGAAGTCCACAGCATGTCCACAATGTTCACAATGTCCACAGGGTCCTCAGTGTCCACCATGTACACAGTGTCTACAATGTCCACAATATCCACAGCATGTTCACATTTTCCACAATGTCCACAGCATGTCCACAATGTTCACAATTTCCATAGTATCCTTAATGTCCACAGTGTCCACAATGTCCACAGTGTCCAAAATGTGCACAGCATGTCCACATGTCCACATTGTCCACAGGGTCCTCAGTGTACACAATGTCCACAATTTTCTCAGTGTCCACAATTTCCACAGTGTCCACAATGTCCACAATGTCGACAATGTCCACAGCATGTCCACAATGTTCACTATTTCCATAGTATCGACAATGTCCACATTGTCCATGGTGTCCACAATGTCCACAGCATATCCACAATGTCCACATTTTCCACAATGTCCTCAGTGTACAGAGTGTCATCAATGTCCACAATGTCCACAGTATCCACAATGACCACAGCGTCCACAATGCCCACAAAGTCCACAGCATGTCCACAATGTCGACAATGTCCACAGCATGTCCACAATGTTCACTATTTCCATAGTATCGACAATGTCCACATTGTCCACTGTGTCCACAGTGTCCACATTATCCACAATGTCCACAATGTTCACAACATGTTCACAATGTCCACATTGTCCACTGGGTCCACAGGTTCCACAATGTCCACAGTGTCCAAAATTTTTCACAGCATGTCCACATGTCCACATTGTCCACAGGTTCCTCAGTGTCCACAATGTCCACAATTTTCTCAGTGTCCACAATTTCCACCGTGTCCACACTGTCCACAATGTCGACAATGTCCACAGCATGTCCACAATGTTCACTATTTCCATAGTATCAACAATGTCCACATTGTCCACGGTGTCCACAATGTCCACAGCATATCCACAGTGTCCACAATGTCAACACTGTACACAGGTTCCACAGTGTCCACAATGTCCACAATTTCCACAGTGTCCACAAACTCCACAGCATGTCCACAATGTCCACAGCATGTCCACAATGTTCACTATTTCCATAGTATCGACAATGTCCACATTGTCCACTGTGTCCACAGTGTCCACATTATCCACAATGTCCACTATGTTCACAACATGTTCACAATGTCCACATTGTCCACTGGGTCCACAGGTTCCACAATGTCCACAGTGTCCAAAATTTTTCACAGCATGTCCACATGTCCACATTGTCCACAGGTTCCTCAGTGTCCACACTGTCCACAATGTCGACAATGTCCACAGCATGTCCACAATGTTCACTATTTCCATAGTATCAACAATGTCCACATTGTCCACGGTGTCCACAATGTCCACAGCATATCCACTATGTCCACATTGTCCACAGGGTCCTCAGTGTACAGAGTGTCATCAATGTCCACAATGTCCACAGTATCCACAATGACCACAGCGTCCACAATGTTCACAAAGTCCACAGCATGTCCACAATGTCGACAATGTCCACAGCATGTCCACAATGTTCACTATTTCCATAGTATCGACAATGTCCACATTGTCCACGGTGTCCACAATGTCCACAGCATATCCACTATGTCCACATTGTCCACAGGGTCCTCAGTGTACAGAGTGTCATCAATGTCCACAATGTCCACAGTATCCACAATGACCACAGCGTCCACAATGTTCACAAAGTCCACAGCATGTCCACAATGTCGACAATGTCCACAGCATGTCCACAATGTTCACTATTTCCATAGTATCGACAATGTCCACATTGTCCACTGTGTCCACAGTGTCCACATTATCCACAATGTCCACAATGTTCACAACATGTTCACAATGTCCACAGCATGTCCACAATGTCGACAATGTCCACAGCATGTCCACAATGTTCACTATTTCCATAGTATCGACAGAGTCCACATTATCCACAATGTCCACAGTGTCCAAAATGTGCACAGCATGTCCACATGTCCACATTGTCCACAGGGTCCTCAGTGTCCACAATGTCCACAATTTTCTCAGTGTCCACAATTTCCACAGTGTCCACAATGTCCACAATGTCGACAATGTCCACAGCATGTCCACAATGTTCACTATTTCCATAGTATCGACAATGTCCACATTGTCCACGGTGTCCACAATGTCCACAGCTTATCCACAATGTCCACATTGTCCACAGGGTCCTCAGTGTACAGAGTGTCATCAATGTCCACAGTATCCACAATGACCACAGCATCCACAATGACCACAGCGTCCACAATGTCCACAAAGTCCACAGCATGTCCACAATGTCGACAATGTGCACAGCATGTCCACAATGTTCACTATTTCCATAGAATCGACAATGTCCACATTGTCCACAGTGTCCACATTATCCACAATGTCCACAATGTTCACAACATGTTCACAATGTCCACATTGTCCACTGGGTCCACAGGTTCCACAATGTCCACAGTGTCCAAAATGTGCACAGCATGTCCACATGTCCACATTGTCCACAGGGTCCTCAGTGTCCACAATGTCCACAATTTTCTCAGTGTCCACAATTTCCACCGTGTCCACAATGTCCACAATTTTCTCAGTGTCCACAATTTCCACCGTGTCCACAATGTCCACAATGTCGACAATGTCCACAGCATGTCCACAATGTTCACTATTTCCATAGTATCAACAATGTCCACATTGTCCACGGTGTCCACAATGTCCACAGCATATCCACAATGTCCACATTGTCCACAGGGTCCTCAGTGTACAGAGTGTCATCAATGTCCACAATGTCCACAGTATCCACAATAACCACAGCGTCCACAATGTCGACAATGTCCACAGCATGTCCACAATGTTCACTATTTCCATAGTATCGACAGTGTCCACATTATCCACAATGTCCACAATGTCCACAGCAAGTCTACAATGTCCACAGCATGTTCACAATGTCCACATTGTCCACAGGGTCCACAGGTTCCACAATATCCACAGTGTCCAAAATGTGCACAGCATGTCCACAATGTCCACATTGTCCAAAGGGTCCTCAGTGTCCACAATATCCACAATGTACTCAGTGTTCACAATGTCCACAATGTCGACAATGTCCACAGCATGTCCACAATGTTCACTATTTCCATAGTATCGACAATGTCCACATTGTCCACGGTGTCCACAATGTACACAGCATATCCACAATGTCCACATTGTCCACAGGGTCCTCAGTGTACAGAGTGTCATCAATGTCCACAATGTCCACAGTATCCACAATGACCACAGCGTCCACAATGTCCACAAAGTCCACAGCATGTCCACAATGTCCACAGCATGTCCACAATGTTCACTATTTCCATAGTATCGACAATGTCCACATTGTCCACTGTGTCCACAGTGTCCACATTATCCACAATGTCCACAATGTTCACAACATATTCACAATGTCCACATTGTCCACTGGGTCCACAGGTTTCACAATGTCCACATTGTCCACAATGTCCACAGCATATCCACAATGTCCACATTGTCCACAGGGTCCTCAGTGTACAGAGTGTCATCAATGTCCACAATGTCCACAGTATCCACAATAACCACAGCGTCCACTATGTCCACAAAGTCCACAGCATGTCCACAATGTCGACAATGTCCACAGCATGTCCACAATGTTCACTATTTCCATAGTATCGACAGAGTCCACATTATCCACAATGTCCACAATGTCCACAGCAAGTCTACAATGTCCACAGCATGTCCACATGTCCACATTGTCCACAGGGTCCTCAGTGTCCACAATGTCCACAATTTTCTCAGTGTCCACAATTTCCACAGTGTCCACAATGTCCACAATGTCGACAATGTCCACAGCATGTCCACAATGTTCACTATTTCCATAGTATCGACAATGTCCACATTGTCCACGGTGTCCACAATGTCCACAGCTTATCCACAATGTCCATATTGTCCACAGGGTCCTCAGTGTACAGAGTGTCATCAATGTCCACTGTATCCACAATGACCACAGCGTCCACAATGTCCACAAAGTCCACAGCATGTCCACAATGTCGACAATGTCCACAGCATGTCCACAATGTTCACTATTTCCATAGAATCGACAATGTCCACATTGTCCACAGTGTCCACATTATCCACAATGTCCACAATGTTCACAACATGTTCACAATGTCCACATTGTCCACTGGGTCCACAGGTTCCACAATGTCCACAGTGTCCAAAATGTGCACAGCATGTCCACATGTCCACATTGTCCACAGGGTCCTCAGTGTCCACAATGTCCACAATTTTCTCAGTGTCCACAATTTCCACCGTGTCCACAATGTCCACAATTTTCTCAGTGTCCACAATTTCCACCGTGTCCACAATGTCCACAATGTCGACAATGTCCACAGCATGTCCACAATGTTCACTATTTCCATAGTATCAACAATGTCCACATTGTCCACGGTGTCCACAATGTCCACAGCATATCCACAATGTCCACATTATCCACAGGGTCCTCAGTGTACAGAGTGTCATCAATGTCCACAATGTCCACAGTATCCACAATAACCACAGCGTCCACAATGTCGACAATGTCCACAGCATGTCCACAATGTTCACTATTTCCATAGTATCAACAATGTCCACATTGTCCACGGTGTGCACAATGTCCACAGCATATCCACAATGTCCACATTGTCCACAGGGTCCTCAGTGTACAGAGTGTCATCAATGTCCACAATGTCCACAGTATCCACAATAACCACAGCGTCCACTATGTCCACAAAGTCCACAGCATGTCCACAATGTCGACAATGTCCACAGCATGTCCACAATGTTCACTATTTCCATAGTATCGACAGTGTCCACATTATCCACAATGTCCACAATGTCCACAGCAAGTCTACAATGTCCACAGCATGTTCACAATGTCCACATTGTCCACAGGGTCCACAGGTTCCACAATATCCACAGTGTCCAAAATGTGCACAGCTTGTCCACAATGTCCACATTGTCCAAAGGGTCCTCAGTGTCCACAATATCCACAATTTACTCAGTGTCCACAATTTCCACAATGTCAACAATGTCCACAGCCTGTCCACAATGTTCACTATTTCCATAGTATCGGCAATGTCCACATTGTCCACGGTGTCCACAATGTCCACAGCTTATCCACAATGTCCACATTGTCCGCAGGGTCCTCAGTGTACAGAGTGTCATCAATGTCCACAATGTCCACAGTATCCACAATGACCACAGCGTCCACAATGTCCACACAGTCCACAGCATGTCCACAATGTCCACAGCATGTCCACAATGTTCACTATTTCCATAGTATCGACAATGTCCACATTGTCCACAGTGTCCACATTATCCACAATGTCCACAATGTTCACAACATATTCACAATGTCCACATTGTCCACTGGGTCCACAGGTTTCACAATGTCCACAATGTCCACAGCATATCCACAATGTCCACATTGTCCACAGGGTCCTCAGTGTACAGAGTGTCATCAATGTCCACAATGTCCACAGTATCCACAATGACCACAGCGTCCACAATGTTCACAAAGTCCACAGCATGTCCACAATGTCGACAATGTCCACAGCATGTCCACAATGTTCACTATTTCCATAGTATCGACAATGTCCACATTGTCCACTGTGTCCACAGTGTCCACATTATCCACAATGTCCACAATGTTCACAACATGTTCACAATGTCCACAGCATGTCCACAATGTCGACAATGTCCACAGCATGTCCACAATGTTCACTATTTCCATAGTATCGACAGAGTCCACATTATCCACAATGTCCACAGTGTCCAAAATGTGCACAGCATGTCCACATGTCCACATTGTCCACAGGGTCCTCAGTGTCCACAATGTCCACAATTTTCTCAGTGTCCACAATTTCCACAGTGTCCACAATGTCCACAATGTCGACAATGTCCACAGCATGTCCACAATGTTCACTATTTCCATAGTATCGACAATGTCCACATTGTCCACGGTGTCCACAATGTCCACAGCTTATCCACAATGTCCACATTGTCCACAGGGTCCTCAGTGTACAGAGTGTCATCAATGTCCACAGTATCCACAATGACCACAGCATCCACAATGACCACAGCGTCCACAATGTCCACAAAGTCCACAGCATGTCCACAATGTCGACAATGTCCACAGCATGTCCACAATGTTCACTATTTCCATAGAATCGACAATGTCCACATTGTCCACAGTGTCCACATTATCCACAATGTCCACAATGTTCACAACATGTTCACAATGTCCACATTGTCCACTGGGTCCACAGGTTCCACAATGTCCACAGTGTCCAAAATGTGCACAGCATGTCCACATGTCCACATTGTCCACAGGGTCCTCAGTGTCCACAATGTCCACAATTTTCTCAGTGTCCACAATTTCCACCGTGTCCACAATGTCCACAATTTTCTCAGTGTCCACAATTTCCACCGTGTCCACAATGTCCACAATGTCGACAATGTCCACAGCATGTCCACAATGTTCACTATTTCCATAGTATCAACAATGTCCACATTGTCCACGGTGTCCACAATGTCCACAGCATATCCACAATGTCCACATTGTCCACAGGGTCCTCAGTGTACAGAGTGTCATCAATGTCCACAATGTCCACAGTATCCACAATAACCACAGCGTCCACAATGTCGACAATGTCCACAGCATGTCCACAATGTTCACTATTTCCATAGTATCGACAGTGTCCACATTATCCACAATGTCCACAATGTCCACAGCAAGTCTACAATGTCCACAGCATGTTCACAATGTCCACATTGTCCACAGGGTCCACAGGTTCCACAATATCCACAGTGTCCAAAATGTGCACAGCATGTCCACAATGTCCACATTGTCCAAAGGGTCCTCAGTGTCCACAATATCCACAATTTACTCAGTGTTCAGAATGTCCACAATGTCGACAATGTCCACAGCATGTCCACAATGTTCACTATTTCCATAGTATCGACAATGTCCACATTGTCCACGGTGTCCACAATGTACACAGCATATCCACAATGTCCACATTGTCCACAGGGTCCTCAGTGTACAGAGTGTCATCAATGTCCACAATGTCCACAGTATCCACAATGACCACAGCGTCCACAATGTCCACAAAGTCCACAGCATGTCCACAATGTCCACAGCATGTCCACAATGTTCACTATTTCCATAGTATCGACAATGTCCACATTGTCCACTGTGTCCACAGTGTCCACATTATCCACAATGTCCACAATGTTCACAACATATTCACAATGTCCACATTGTCCACTGGGTCCACAGGTTTCACAATGTCCACATTGTCCACAATGTCCACAGCATATCCACAATGTCCACATTGTCCACAGGGTCCTCAGTGTACAGAGTGTCATCAATGTCCACAATGTCCACAGTATCCACAATAACCACAGCGTCCACTATGTCCACAAAGTCCACAGCATGTCCACAATGTCGACAATGTCCACAGCATGTCCACAATGTTCACTATTTCCATAGTATCGACAGAGTCCACATTATCCACAATGTCCACAATGTCCACAGCAAGTCTACAATGTCCACAGCATGTCCACATGTCCACATTGTCCACAGGGTCCTCAGTGTCCACAATGTCCACAATTTTCTCAGTGTCCACAATTTCCACAGTGTCCACAATGTCCACAATGTCGACAATGTCCACAGCATGTCCACAATGTTCACTATTTCCATAGTATCGACAATGTCCACATTGTCCACGGTGTCCACAATGTCCACAGCTTATCCACAATGTCCATATTGTCCACAGGGTCCTCAGTGTACAGAGTGTCATCAATGTCCACTGTATCCACAATGACCACAGCGTCCACAATGTCCACAAAGTCCACAGCATGTCCACAATGTCGACAATGTCCACAGCATGTCCACAATGTTCACTATTTCCATAGAATCGACAATGTCCACATTGTCCACAGTGTCCACATTATCCACAATGTCCACAATGTTCACAACATGTTCACAATGTCCACATTGTCCACTGGGTCCACAGGTTCCACAATGTCCACAGTGTCCAAAATGTGCACAGCATGTCCACATGTCCACATTGTCCACAGGGTCCTCAGTGTCCACAATGTCCACAATTTTCTCAGTGTCCACAATTTCCACCGTGTCCACAATGTCCACAATTTTCTCAGTGTCCACAATTTCCACCGTGTCCACAATGTCCACAATGTCGACAATGTCCACAGCATGTCCACAATGTTCACTATTTCCATAGTATCAACAATGTCCACATTGTCCACGGTGTCCACAATGTCCACAGCATATCCACAATGTCCACATTATCCACAGGGTCCTCAGTGTACAGAGTGTCATCAATGTCCACAATGTCCACAGTATCCACAATAACCACAGCGTCCACAATGTCGACAATGTCCACAGCATGTCCACAATGTTCACTATTTCCATAGTATCAACAATGTCCACATTGTCCACGGTGTGCACAATGTCCACAGCATGTCCACAGCATATCCACAATGTCCACATTGTCCACAGGGTCCTCAGTGTACAGAGTGTCATCAATGTCCACAATGTCCACAGTATCCACAATAACCACAGCGTCCACTATGTCCACAAAGTCCACAGCATGTCCACAATGTCGACAATGTCCACAGCATGTCCACAATGTTCACTATTTCCATAGTATCGACAGTGTCCACATTATCCACAATGTCCACAATGTCCACAGCAAGTCTACAATGTCCACAGCATGTTCACAATGTCCACATTGTCCACAGGGTCCACAGGTTCCACAATATCCACAGTGTCCAAAATGTGCACAGCTTGTCCACAATGTCCACATTGTCCAAAGGGTCCTCAGTGTCCACAATATCCACAATTTACTCAGTGTCCACAATTTCCACAATGTCAACAATGTCCACAGCCTGTCCACAATGTTCACTATTTCCATAGTATCGGCAATGTCCACATTGTCCACGGTGTCCACAATGTCCACAGCTTATCCACAATGTCCACATTGTCCGCAGGGTCCTCAGTGTACAGAGTGTCATCAATGTTCACAATGTCCACAGTATCCACAATGACCAGAGTGTCCACAATGTCAACACTGTACACAGGTTCCACAGTGTCCGCAGTATCCACAATTTCCACAGTGTCCACAATTTCCACAGTGTCCACAATGTCGACAATGTCCACAGCATGTCCACAATGTTTACTATTTCCATAGTATCGACAATGTCCACATTGTCCACAATGTCCACAGCATATCCACAATGTCCACATTGTCCACAGGGTCCTCAGTGTACAGAGTGTCATCAATGTCCACAATGTCCACAGTATCCACAATAACCACAGCGTCCACAATGTCCACAAAGTCCACAGCATGTCCACAATGTCGACAATGTCCACAGCATGTCCACAATGTTCACTATTTCCATAGTATCGACAATGTCCACATTGTCCACTGTGTCCACAGTGTCCACATTATCCACAATGTTCACAATGTCCACATTGTCCACTGGGTCCACAGGTTCCACAATGTCCACAGTGTCCAAAATGTGCACAGCATGTCCACATGTCCACATTGTCCACAGGTTCCTCAGTGTCCACAATGTCCACAATTTCCTCAGTGTCCACAATTTCCACAGTGTCCACAATGTCGACAATGTCCACAGCATGTCCACAATGTCCACAGCATGTCCACAATGTTTACTATTTCCATAGTATCGACAATGTCCACAGTGTCCACAGTGTCCACATTATCCACAATGTCCACAATGTTCACAACATGTTCACAATGTCCACATTGTCCACTGGGTCCACAGGTTCCACAATGTCCACAGTGTCCAAAATGTGCACAGCATCTCCACATGTCCACATTGTCCACAGGGTCCTCAGTGTCCACAATGTCCACAATTTTCTCAGTGGCCACAGTTTCCACCGTGTCCACAATGTCCACAATGTCGACAATGTCCACAGCATGTCCACAATGTTCACTATTTCCATAGTATCAACAATGTCCACATTGTCCACGGTGTCCACAATGTCCACAGCATATCCACAATGTCCACATTGTCCACAGGGTCCTCAGTGTACAGAGTGTCATCAATGTCCACAATGTCCACAGTATCCACAATAACCACAGCGTCCACAATGTCCACAAAGTCCACAGCATGTCCACAATGTCGACAATGTCCACAGCATGTCCACAATGTTCACTATTTCCATAGTGTCGACAGTGTCCACATTATCCACAATGTCCACAGCAAGTCTACAATGTCCACAGCATGTTCACAATGTCCACATTGTCCACAGGATCCACAGGTTCCACAATGTCCACTGTATCCACAATGACCAGAGTGTCCACAATGTCAACACTGTACACAGGTTCCACAGTGTCCGCAGTGTCCACAATTTCCACAGTGTCCACAATGTCCACAAAGTCCACAGCATGTCCACAATGTCTACAGTGTCCACAATGTCCACAATGACCACAGCATGTTCACAATGTCCACATTGTCCACAGGGTCCTCAGGTTCCACAATGTCCACATTGTCCACAATCTCCACCGTGTCCACATTGTGCACAGCATGTCCACAATGTCCACAGCGTCCACAGGTTCCACAATATCCACAGTGTCCAAAATGTGCACAGCTTGTCCACAATGTCCACATTGTCCAAAGGGTCCTCAGTGTCCACAATATCCACAATTTACTCAGTGTCCACAATTTCCACAATGTCAACAATGTCCACAGCCTGTCCACAATGTTCACTATTTCCATAGTATCGGCAATGTCCACATTGTCCACGGTGTCCACAATGTCCACAGCTTATCCACAATGTCCACATTGTCCGCAGGGTCCTCAGTGTACAGAGTGTCATCAATGTTCACAATGTCCACAGTATCCACAATGACCAGAGTGTCCACAATGTCAACACTGTACACAGGTTCCACAGTGTCCGCAGTGTCCACAATTTCCACAGTGTCCACAATTTCCACAGTGTCCACAATGTCGACAATGTCCACAGCATGTCCACAATGTTTACTATTTCCATAGTATCGACAATGTCCACATTGTCCACAATGTCCACAGCATATCCACAATGTCCACATTGTCCACAGGGTCCTCAGTGTACAGAGTGTCATCAATGTCCACAATGTCCACAGTATCCACAATGACCACAGCGTCCACAATGTCCACAAAGTCCACAGCATGTCCACAATGTCCACAGCATGTCCACAATGTTCACTATTTCCATAGTATCGACAATGTCCACATTGTCCACTGTGTCCACAGTGTCCACATTATCCACAATGTCCACAATGTTCACAACATATTCACAATGTCCACATTGTCCACTGGGTCCACAGGTTTCACAATGTCCACATTGTCCACAATGTCCACAGCATATCCACAATGTCCACATTGTCCACAGGGTCCTCAGTGTACAGAGTGTCATCAATGTCCACAATGTCCACAGTATCCACAATAACCACAGCGTCCACTATGTCCACAAAGTCCACAGCATGTCCACAATGTCGACAATGTCCACAGCATGTCCACAATGTTCACTATTTCCATAGTATCGACAGAGTCCACATTATCCACAATGTCCACAATGTCCACAGCAAGTCTACAATGTCCACAGCATGTCCACATGTCCACATTGTCCACAGGGTCCTCAGTGTCCACAATGTCCACAATTTTCTCAGTGTCCACAATTTCCACAGTGTCCACAATGTCCACAATGTCGACAATGTCCACAGCATGTCCACAATGTTCACTATTTCCATAGTATCGACAATGTCCACATTGTCCACGGTGTCCACAATGTCCACAGCTTATCCACAATGTCCATATTGTCCACAGGGTCCTCAGTGTACAGAGTGTCATCAATGTCCACTGTATCCACAATGACCACAGCGTCCACAATGTCCACAAAGTCCACAGCATGTCCACAATGTCGACAATGTCCACAGCATGTCCACAATGTTCACTATTTCCATAGAATCGACAATGTCCACATTGTCCACAGTGTCCACATTATCCACAATGTCCACAATGTTCACAACATGTTCACAATGTCCACATTGTCCACTGGGTCCACAGGTTCCACAATGTCCACAGTGTCCAAAATGTGCACAGCATGTCCACATGTCCACATTGTCCACAGGGTCCTCAGTGTCCACAATGTCCACAATTTTCTCAGTGTCCACAATTTCCACCGTGTCCACAATGTCCACAATTTTCTCAGTGTCCACAATTTCCACCGTGTCCACAATGTCCACAATGTCGACAATGTCCACAGCATGTCCACAATGTTCACTATTTCCATAGTATCAACAATGTCCACATTGTCCACGGTGTCCACAATGTCCACAGCATATCCACAATGTCCACATTATCCACAGGGTCCTCAGTGTACAGAGTGTCATCAATGTCCACAATGTCCACAGTATCCACAATAACCACAGCGTCCACAATGTCGACAATGTCCACAGCATGTCCACAATGTTCACTATTTCCATAGTATCAACAATGTCCACATTGTCCACGGTGTGCACAATGTCCACAGCATATCCACAATGTCCACATTGTCCACAGGGTCCTCAGTGTACAGAGTGTCATCAATGTCCACAATGTCCACAGTATCCACAATAACCACAGCGTCCACTATGTCCACAAAGTCCACAGCATGTCCACAATGTCGACAATGTCCACAGCATGTCCACAATGTTCACTATTTCCATAGTATCGACAGTGTCCACATTATCCACAATGTCCACAATGTCCACAGCAAGTCTACAATGTTCACAGCATGTTCACAATGTCCACATTGTCCACAGGGTCCACAGGTTCCACAATATCCACAGTGTCCAAAATGTGCACAGCTTGTCCACAATGTCCACATTGTCCAAAGGGTCCTCAGTGTCCACAATATCCACAATTTACTCAGTGTCCACAATTTCCACAATGTCAACAATGTCCACAGCCTGTCCACAATGTTCACTATTTCCATAGTATCGGCAATGTCCACATTGTCCACGGTGTCCACAATGTCCACAGCTTATCCACAATGTCCACATTGTCCGCAGGGTCCTCAGTGTACAGAGTGTCATCAATGTTCACAATGTCCACAGTATCCACAATGACCAGAGTGTCCACAATGTCAACACTGTACACAGGTTCCACAGTGTCCGCAGTATCCACAATTTCCACAGTGTCCACAATTTCCACAGTGTCCACAATGTCGACAATGTCCACAGCATGTCCACAATGTTTACTATTTCCATAGTATCGACAATGTCCACATTGTCCACAATGTCCACAGCATATCCACAATGTCCACATTGTCCACAGGGTCCTCAGTGTACAGAGTGTCATCAATGTCCACAATGTCCACAGTATCCACAATAACCACAGCGTCCACAATGTCCACAAAGTCCACAGCATGTCCACAATGTCGACAATGTCCACAGCATGTCCACAATGTTCACTATTTCCATAGTATCGACAATGTCCACATTGTCCACTGTGTCCACAGTGTCCACATTATCCACAATGTTCACAATGTCCACATTGTCCACTGGGTCCACAGGTTCCACAATGTCCACAGTGTCCAAAATGTGCACAGCATGTCCACATGTCCACATTGTCCACAGGTTCCTCAGTGTCCACAATGTCCACAATTTCCTCAGTGTCCACAATTTCCACAGTGTCCACAATGTCGACAATGTCCACAGCATGTCCACAATGTCCACAGCATGTCCACAATGTTTACTATTTCCATAGTATCGACAATGTCCACAGTGTCCACAGTGTCCACATTATCCACAATGTCCACAATGTTCACAACATGTTCACAATGTCCACATTGTCCACTGGGTCCACAGGTTCCACAATGTCCACAGTGTCCAAAATGTGCACAGCATCTCCACATGTCCACATTGTCCACAGGGTCCTCAGTGTCCACAATGTCCACAATTTTCTCAGTGGCCACAATTTCCACCGTGTCCACAATGTCCACAATGTCGACAATGTCCACAGCATGTCCACAATGTTCACTATTTCCATAGTATCAACAATGTCCACATTGTCCACGGTGTCCACAATGTCCACAGCATATCCACAATGTCCACATTGTCCACAGGGTCCTCAGTGTACAGAGTGTCATCAATGTCCACAATGTCCACAGTATCCACAATAACCACAGCGTCCACAATGTCCACAAAGTCCACAGCATGTCCACAATGTCGACAATGTCCACAGCATGTCCACAATGTTCACTATTTCCATAGTGTCGACAGTGTCCACATTATCCACAATGTCCACAGCAAGTCTACAATGTCCACAGCATGTTCACAATGTCCACATTGTCCACAGGATCCACAGGTTCCACAATGTCCACTGTATCCACAATGACCAGAGTGTCCACAATGTCAACACTGTACACAGGTTCCACAGTGTCCGCAGTGTCCACAATTTCCACAGTGTCCACAATGTCCACAAAGTCCACAGCATGTCCACAATGTCTACAATGTCTACAGTGTCCACAATGTCCACAATGACCACAGCATGTTCACAATGTCCACATTGTCCACAGGGTCCTCAGGTTCCACAATGTCCACATTGTCCACAATCTCCACCGTGTCCACATTGTGCACAGCATGTCCACAATGTCCACAGCGTCCACAGGTTCCACAATATCCACAGTGTCCAAAATGTGCACAGCTTGTCCACAATGTCCACATTGTCCAAAGGGTCCTCAGTGTCCACAATATCCACAATTTACTCAGTGTCCACAATTTCCACAATGTCAACAATGTCCACAGCCTGTCCACAATGTTCACTATTTCCATAGTATCGGCAATGTCCACATTGTCCACGGTGTCCACAATGTCCACAGCTTATCCACAATGTCCACATTGTCCGCAGGGTCCTCAGTGTACAGAGTGTCATCAATGTTCACAATGTCCACAGTATCCACAATGACCAGAGTGTCCACAATGTCAACACTGTACACAGGTTCCACAGTGTCCGCAGTGTCCACAATTTCCACAGTGTCCACAATTTCCACAGTGTCCACAATGTCGACAATGTCCACAGCATGTCCACAATGTTTACTATTTCCATAGTATCGACAATGTCCACATTGTCCACAATGTCCACAGCATATCCACAATGTCCACATTGTCCACAGGGTCCTCAGTGTACAGAGTGTCATCAATGTCCACAATGTCCACAGTATCCACAATAACCACAGCGTCCACAATGTCCACAAAGTCCACAGCATGTCCACAATGTCGACAATGTCCACAGCATGTCCACAATGTTCACTATTTCCATAGTATCGACAATGTCCACATTGTCCACTGTGTCCACAGTGTCCACATTATCCACAATGTTCACAATGTCCACATTGTCCACTGGGTCCACAGGTTCCACAATGTCCACAGTGTCCAAAATGTGCACAGCATGTCCACATGTCCACATTGTCCACAGGTTCCTCAGTGTCCACAATGTCCACAATTTCCTCAGTGTCCACAATTTCCACAGTGTCCACAATGTCGACAATGTCCACAGCATGTCCACAATGTCCACAGCATGTCCACAATGTTTACTATTTCCATAGTATCGACAATGTCCACAGTGTCCACAGTGTCCACATTATCCACAATGTCCACAATGTTCACAACATGTTCACAATGTCCACATTGTCCACTGGGTCCACAGGTTCCACAATGTCCACAGTGTCCAAAATGTGCACAGCATCTCCACATGTCCACATTGTCCACAGGGTCCTCAGTGTCCACAATGTCCACAATTTTCTCAGTGGCCACAATTTCCACCGTGTCCACAATGTCCACAATGTCGACAATGTCCACAGCATGTCCACAATGTTCACTATTTCCATAGTATCAACAATGTCCACATTGTCCACGGTGTCCACAATGTCCACAGCATATCCACAATGTCCACATTGTCCACAGGGTCCTCAGTGTACAGAGTGTCATCAATGTCCACAATGTCCACAGTATCCACAATAACCACAGCGTCCACAATGTCCACAAAGTCCACAGCATGTCCACAATGTCGACAATGTCCACAGCATGTCCACAATGTTCACTATTTCCATAGTATCGACAGTGTCCACATTATCCACAATGTCCACAACAAGTCTACAATGTCCACAGCATGTTCACAATGTCCACATTGTCCACAGGGTCCACAGGTTCCACAATGTCCACTGTATCCACAATGACCAGAGTGTCCACAATGTCAACACTGTACACAGGTTCCACAGTGTCCGCAGTGTCCACAATTTCCACAGTGTCCACAATGTCCACAAAGTCCACAGCATGTCCACAATGTCTACAATGTCTACAGTGTCCACAATGTCCACAATGACCACAGCATGTTCACAATGTCCACATTGTCCACAGGGTCCTCAGGTTCCACAATGTCCACATTGTCCACAATCTCCACCGTGTCCACATTGTGCACAGCATGTCCACAATGTCCACAGCGTCCACAGTGTGCACAGCATGTCCACAATGCCCACATTGTCCACAGTTTCCACAATGTCCAAAGCATGTCCACGATGTTCACAATGTCCACAGTTTCCACAGTATCAATAATGTCCACATTGTCGTCAGTGTCCAGAATTCCCCCATTGTCCACAGTGTTCACAATGTCCAATGCATGTTCACAATGTCCACATTGTCCACAGGGTCCTCAGTGTACAGAGTGTCATTAATGTCCACAATGTCCACAGTATCCACAATGACCAGAGTGTCCACAATGTCAACACTGTACACAGGTTCCACAGTGTCCACAATTTCCACAGTGTCCACAAAGTCCACAGCATGTCCACAATGTGCACAGCATATCCATAATATCCAGTGTCCATAGTCTGTCCATAATGTCTACAGTGTCTAAACTGTCCACAATTTTCAGTGTCTACAATGTACACAGCATGTCCTCGATGTTCACAATGTCCACAGTTTCCACAGTATCAGTAATGTCCACATTGTCCTCAGTGTCCACAATGTACACAGTGTCCACAGCATTTTCACAATGTCCACATTGTCCACAGGTTCCAAATTGTCCACAGTGTCCACAGTGTTCACCATGTCCACATTTTCCACTGTTTCCATAGTGTCCATAATTTCCACATTGACCACAATGTCCACAGCAGGTCAACACTCTCCACAGTGTCCAGAATGTCCACACTGTACACAGGTTTCTCAGTGTCCACAATCTCCATAGTGTCCACAATGTTCACAATGTCCACAGCATGTCTCCGATGTTCACAATGTCCACAGTTTCCACAGTATCAATAATGTCCACAGTTTCTGCAGTGTCCACAATGTCCACAATTTCCCCAGTGTCCACAATGTGCACAGCATGTGCACAATGTCCACAGCGTCCACAGTGTGCACAGCATGTCCACAATGCCCACATTGTCCACAGTTTCCACAATGTCCAAAGCATGTCCACAGTTTCCACAGTATCAATAATGTCCACATTGTCGTCAGTGTCCAGAATTCCCCCATTGTCCACAGTGTTCACAATGTCCAATGCATGTTCACAATGTCCACATTGTCCACAGGGTCCTCAGTGTACAGAGTGTCCACAATGTCAACACTGTACACAGGTTCCACAGTGTCCACAATGTCCACAATTTCCACAGTGTCCACAAAGTCCACAGCATGTCCACAATGTCCACAGCATATCCACATTTTCCACTGTTTCCATAGTGTCCACAATGTCCATAATTTCCACATTGACCACAATGTCCACAGCAGGTCAACACTCTCCACAGTGTCCAGAATGTCCACACTGTATACAGGTTTCTCAGTGTCCACAATCTCCATAGTGTCCACAATGTTCACAATGTCCACAGCATGTCTCCGATGTTCACAATGTCCACAGTTTCCACAGTATCAATAATGTCCACAGTTTCCACAGTGTCCACAATGTCCACAATTTCCCCAGTGTCCTCAATGTCCACAGCATGTCCACTATGTCCACAATGTCCACAGGGTCCTCAGTGTCCACCATGTTCACAGTGTCCACAATATCCACAGCATGTTCACATTTTCCTCAATGTCCACAGCATGTCCACAATGTTCACAATTTCCATAGTATCCTTAATGTCCACAGTGTCCACAATGTCCACATTGTCCACGGTTTTCGCGGTGTCCACAGCATGTCCACAATTTCCTCAATGACCACAGTGTCCACAATGTCCACACTGTACACAGGTTCCACAGTGTCCACAATGTCCACAATTTCCACAGTGTCCACAATGTCCACAAAGTCCACAGCATGTCCACAATGTCCACAGCATATCCACAATATCCAGTATCCACAGCCTGTCCACACTTTTCAGTGTCTACAATGTCCACAATGTCATCAGTGTCCACAATGTCCACAGCATGTCCTCGATGTTCACAATGTCCACAGTTTACACAGTATCAGTAATGTCCACATTGTCCACAGTGTCCAGAATGCCCACAGTGTCCACAGTATCCACAGTTTCCACTGCGTGTCCACAATGTCCACAGCACGTCCACAATGTCTACATTGTCCACAGGGTCCTCCGTGTCCACCATGTCCACAGTTTCCGCAGTGTCCACAATGTCCACAATTTCCACAATGTCCACAATGTCCACAGCATGTCCACAATGTCTATAGTCTCTTCCATGTCCACATCATGTCCACAATGTTCTCAATGTCCACAGCTTCCATAGTATCCATAATATCCACATTGTCCACAGTGTCCACCAAGGCCACAGTGTCCACATTATACACAATCTCCACTGCATGTCCAGAATCTCCACAGTGTCCACAATGTTCACAATGTCCACACTGTACACAGGTTCCACAGTGTGCACAATCTCCAGGAAGTCCACAGCATGTCCACAATGTTCACAATGTCCACAGGGTCCTCAGTGTCCACCATGTACACAGTGTCTACAATGTCCACAATATCCACAGCATGTTCACATTTTCCACAATGTCCACAGCATGTCCACAATGTTCACAATTTCCATAGTATCCTTAATGTCCACAGTGTCCACAATGTCCACAGTGTCCAAAATGTGCACAGCATGTCCACATGTCCACATTGTCCACAGGGTCCTCAGTGTACACAATATCCACAATTTTCTCAGTGTCCACAATTTCCACAGTGTCCACAATGTCCACAATGTCGACAATGTCCACAGCATGTCCACAATGTTCACTATTTCCATAGTATCGACAATGTCCACATTGTCCACGGTGTCCACAATGTCCACAGCATATCCACAATGTCCACATTTTCCACAAGGTCCTCAGTGTACAGAGTGTCATCAATGTCCACAATGTCCACAGTATCCACAATGACCACAGCGTCCACAATGCCCACAAAGTCCACAGCATGTCCACAATGTCGACAATGTCCACAGCATGTCCACAATGTTCACTATTTCCATAGTATCGACAATGTCCACATTGTCCACTGTGTCCACAGTGTCCACATTATCCACAATGTCCACAATGTTCACAACATGTTCACAATGTCCACATTGTCCACTGGGTCCACAGGTTCCACAATGTCCACAGTGTCCAAAATTTTTCACAGCATGTCCACATGTCCACATTGTCCACAGGTTCCTCAGTGTCCACAATGTCCACAATTTTCTCAGTGTCCACAATTTCCACCGTGTCCACACTGTCCACAATGTCGACAATGTCCACAGCATGTCCACAATGTTCACTATTTCCATAGTATCAACAATGTCCACATTGTCCACGGTGTCCACAATGTCCACAGCATATCCACAGTGTCCACAATGTCAACACTGTACACAGGTTCCACAGTGTCCACAATGTCCACAATTTCCACAGTGTCCACAAACTCCACAGCATGTCCACAATGTCCACAGCATGTCCACAATGTTCACTATTTCCATAGTATCGACAATGTCCACATTGTCCACTGTGTCCACAGTGTCCACATTATCCACAATGTCCACTATGTTCACAACATGTTCACAATGTCCACATTGTCCACTGGGTCCACAGGTTCCACAATGTCCACAGTGTCCAAAATTTTTCACAGCATGTCCACATGTCCACATTGTCCACAGGTTCCTCAGTGTCCACACTGTCCACAATGTCGACAATGTCCACAGCATGTCCACAATGTTCACTATTTCCATAGTATCAACAATGTCCACATTGTCCACGGTGTCCACAATGTCCACAGCATATCCACTATGTCCACATTGTCCACAGGGTCCTCAGTGTACAGAGTGTCATCAATGTCCACAATGTCCACAGTATCCACAATGACCACAGCGTCCACAATGTTCACAAAGTCCACAGCATGTCCACAATGTCGACAATGTCCACAGCATGTCCACAATGTTCACTATTTCCATAGTATCGACAATGTCCACATTGTCCACTGTGTCCACAGTGTCCACATTATCCACAATGTCCACAATGTTCACAACATGTTCACAATGTCCACATTGTCCACTGGGTCCACAGGTTCCACAATGTCCACAGTGTCCAAAATTTTTCACAGCATGTCCACATGTCCACATTGTCCACAGGGTCCTCAGTGTCCACAATGTCCACAATTTTCTCAGTGTCCACAATGTCCACAATGTCGACAATGTCCACAGCATGTCCACAATGTTCACTATTTCCATAGTATCGACAATGTCCACATTGTCCACGGTGTCCACAATGTCCACAGCATATCCACAATGTCCACATTGTCCACAGGGTCCTCAGTGTACAGAGTGTCATCAATGTCCACAATGTCCACAGTATCCTCAATAACCACAGCGTCCACAATGTCCACAAAGTCCACAGCATGTCCACAATGTCGACAATGTCCACAGCATGTCCACAATGTTCACTATTTCCATAGTATCGACAGTGACCACATTATCCACAATATCCACAATGTCCACAGCAAGTCTACAATGTCCACAGCATGTTCACAATGTCCACATTGTCCACAGGGTCCACAGGTTCCACAATGTCCACAGTGTCCAAAATGTGCACAGCATGTCCACATGTCCACATTGTCCACATGGTCCTCAGTGTCCACAATGTCCCCAATTTTCTCAGTGTCCACAATTTCCACAGTGTCCACAATGTCCACAATGTCGACAATGTCCACAGCATGTCCACAATGTTCACTATTTCCATAGTATCGACAATGACCACATTGTCCACGGTGTCCACAATGTCCACAGCATATCCACAATGTCCACATTGTCCTCAAGGTCCTCAGTGTACAGAGTGTCATCAATGTCCACAATGTCCACAGTATCCACAATGACCACAGCGTCCACAATGCCCACAAAGTCCTCAGCATGTCCACAAATTCCACAGCATGTCCACAATGTCGACAATGTCCACAGCATGTCCACAATGTTCACTATTTCCATAGTATCGACAATGTCCACATTGTCCACTGTGTCCACAGTGTCCACATTATCCACAATGTCCACAATGTTCACAACATGTTCACAATGTCCACATTGTCCACTGTGTCCACAGTGTCCACATTATCCACAATGTCCACAATGTTCACAACATGTTCACAATGTCCACATTGTCCACTGGGTCCACAGGTTCCACAATGTCCACAGTGTCCAAAATTTTTCACAGCATGTCCACATGTCCACATTGTCCACAGGTTCCTCAGTGTCCACAATGTCCACAATTTTCTCAGTGTCCACAATTTCCACCATGTCCACACTGTCCACAATGTCGACAATGTCCACAGCATGTCCACAATGTTCACTATTTCCATAGTATCAACAATGTCCACATTGTCCACGGTGTCCACAATGTCCACAGCATATCCACAATGTCCACATTGTCCACAGGGTCCTCAGTGTACAGAGTGTCATCAATGTCCACAATGTCCACAGTATCCAGAATGACCACAGCGTCCACAATGTCCACAAAGTCCACAGCATGTCCACAATGTCGACAATGTCCACAGCATGTCCACAATGTTCACTATTTCCATAGTATCGACAATGTCCACATTGTCCACGGTGTCCACAATGCCCACAGCATATCCACAATGTCCACATTGTCCACAAGGTCCTCAGTGTACAGAGTGTCATCAATGTCCACAATGTCCACAGTATCCACAATGACCACAGCGTCTACAATGTCCACAAAGTCCACAGCATGTCCACAATGTCCACAGCATGTCCACAATGTTCACTATTTCTATAGTATCGACAATGTCCACATTGTCCACTGTGTCCACAGTGTCCACATTATCCACAATGTCCACAATGTTCACTATTTCCATAGTATCGACAATGTCCACATTGTCCACTGGGTCCACAGGTTCCACAATGTCCACAGTGTCCAAAATGTGCACAGCATGTCCACATGTCCACATTGTCCACAGGGTCCTCAGTGTCCACAATGTCCACAATTTTCTCAGTGTCCACAATTTCCACCGTGTCCACACTGTCCACAATGTCGACAATGTCCACAGCATGTCCACAATGTTCACTATTTCCATATTATCAACAATGTCCACATTGTCCACGGTGTCCACAATGTCCACAGCATATCCACAATGTCCACATTGTCCACAGGGTCCTCAGTTTACAGTGTCATCAATGTCCACAATGTCCACAGTATCCAGAATGACCACAGCGTCCACAATGTCCACAAAGTCCACAGCATGTCCACAATGTCGACAATGTCCACAGCATGTCCACAATGTTCACTATTTCCATAGTATCGACAGTGTCCACATTATCCACAATGTCCACAATGTCCACAGCAAGTCTACAATGTCCACAGCATGTTCACAATGTCCACATTGTCCACAGGGTCCACAGGTTCCACAGTGTCCACAGTGTCCAAAATGTGCACAGCATGTCCACATGTCCACATTGTCCACAGGTTCCTCAGTGTCCACACTGTCCACAATGTCGACAATGTCCACAGCATGTCCACAATGTTCACTATTTCCATAGTATCAACAATGTCCACATTGTCCACGGTGTCCACAATGTCCACAGCATATCCACTATGTCCACATTGTCCACAGTTTCCTCAGTGTACAGAGTGTCATCAATGTCCACAATGTCCACAGTATCCACAATAACCACAGCGTCCACAATGTTCACAAAGTCCACAGCATGTCCACAATGTCGACAATGTCCACAGCATGTCCACAATGTTCACTATTTCCATAGTATCGACAATGTCCACATTGTCCACTGTGTCCACAGTGTCCACATTATCCACAATGTCCACAATGTTCACAACATGTTCACAATGTCCACATTGTCCACTGGGTCCACAGGTTCCACAATGTCCACAGTGTCCAAAATTTTTCACAGCATGTCCACATGTCCACATTGTCCACAGGGTCCTCAGTGTCCACAATGTCCACAATTTTCTCAGTGTCCACAATGTCCACAATGTCGACAATGTCCACAGCATGTCCACAATGTTCACTATTTCCATAGTATCGACAATGTCCACATTGTCCACGGTGTCCACAATGTCCACATTATCCACAATGTCCACAATGTTCACAACATGTTCACAATGTCCACATTGTCCACTGGGTCCACAGGTTCCACAATGTCCACAAAGTCCACAGCATGTCCACAATGTCGACAATGTCCACAGCATATCCACAATGTTCACTATTTCCATAGTATCGACAGTGTCCACATTATCCACAATATCCACAATGTCCACAGCAAGTCTACAATGTCCACAGCATGTTCACAATGTCCACAATGTCCACAGGGTCCACAGGTTCCACAATGTCCACAGTGTCCAAAATGTGCACAGCATGTCCACATGTCCACATTGTCCACAGGGTCCTCAGTGTCCACAATGTCCACAATTTTCTCAGTGTCCACAATTTCCACAGTGTCCACAATGTCCACAATGTTCACTATTTCCATATTATCGACAATGTCCACATTGTCCACGGTGTCCACAGTGTCCACAGCATATCCACAATGTCCAGATTGTCCACAAGGTCCTCAGTGTACAGTGTGTCATCAATGTCCACAATGTCCACAGTATCCACAATGACCACAGCGTCCACAATGCCCACAAAGTCCACAGCATGTCCACAATGTCCACAGCATGTCCACAATGTTCACTATTTCCATAGTATCGACAATGTCCACATTGTCCACTGTGTCCACAGTGTCCATATTATCCACAACGTCCACAATGTTCACAACATGTTCACAATGTCCACTTTGTCCACTGGGTCCACAGGTTCCACAATGTCCACAGTGTCCAAAATTTTTTACAGCATGTCCACATGTCCACATTGTCCACAGGTTCCTCAGTGTCCACAATGTCCACAATTTTCTCAGTGTCCACAATTTCCACCGTGTCCACAATGTCCACAATGTCGACAATGTCCACAGCATGTCCACAATGTTCACTATTTCCATAGTATCAACAATGTCCACATTGTCCACGGTGTCCACAATGTCCACAGCTTATCCACAATGTCCACATTGTCCACAGGGTTCTCAGTGTACAGAGTGTCATCAATGTCCACAATGTCCACAGTATCCAGAATGACCACAGCGTCCACAATGTCCACAAAGTCCACAGCATGTCCACAATGTCCACAATGTCCACAGCATGTCCACAATGTTCACTATTTCTATAGTATCGACAATGTCCACATTGTCCACTGTGTCCACAGTGTCCACATTATCCACAATGTCCACAATGTTCACTATTTCCATAGTATCGACAATGTCCACATTGTCCACTGGGTCCACAGGTTCCACAATGTCCACAGTGTCCAAAATTCTTCACAGCATGTCCACATGTCCACATTGTCCACAGGGTCCTCAGTGTCCACAATGTCCACAATTTTCTCAGTGTCCACAATTTCCACCGTGTCCACACAGTCCACAATGTCGACAATGTCCACAGCATGTCCACAATGTTCACTATTTCCATAGTATCAACAATGTCCACATTGTCCACGGTGTCCACAATGTCCACAGCATATCCACAATGTCCACATTGTCCACAGGGTCCTCAGTTTACAGAGTGTCATCAATGTCCACAATGTCCACAGTATCCAGAATGACCACAGCGTCCACAATGTCCACAAAGTCCACAGCATGTACACAATGTCGACAATGTCCACAGCATGTCCACAATGTTCACTATTTCCATAGTATCGACAGTGTCCACATTATCCACAATGTCCACAGCAAGTCTACAATGTCCACAGCATGTTCACAATGTCCACATTGTCCACAGGGTCCACAGGTTCCACAATGTCCACAGTGTCCAAAATGTGCACAGCATGTCCACATGTCCACATTGTCCACAGGTTCCTCAGTGTCCACACTGTCCACAATGTCGACAATGTCCACAGCATGTCCACAATGTTCACTATTTCCATAGTATCAACAATGTCCACATTGTCCACGGTGTCCACAATGTCCACAGCATATCCACTATGTCCACATTGTCCACAGGGTCCTCAGTGTACAGAGTGTCATTAATGTCCACAATGTCCACAGTATCCACAATGACCACAGCGTCCACAATGTTCACAAAGTCCACAGCATGTCCACAATGTCGACAATGTCCACAGCATGTCCACAATGTTCACTATTTCCATAGTATCGACAATGTCCACATTGTCCACTGTGTCCACAGTGTCCACATTATCCACAATGTCCACAATGTTCACAACATGTTCACAATGTCCACATTGTCCACTGGGTCCACAGGTTCCACAATGTCCACATTGTCCAAAATTTTTCACAGCATGTCCACATGTCCACATTGTCCACAGGGTCCTCAGTGTCCACAATGTCCACAATTTTCTCAGTGTCCACAATGTCCACAATGTCGACAATGTCCACAGCATGTCCACAATGTTCACTATTTCCATAGTATCGACAATGTCCACATTGTCCACGGTGTCCACAATGTCCACAGCATATCCACAATGTCCACATTGTCCACAGGGTCCTCAGTGTACAGAGTGTCATCAATGTCCACAATGTCCACAGTATCCACAATACCCACAGCGTCCACAATGCCCACAAAGTCCACAGCATGTCCACAATGTCGACAATGTCCACAGCATGTCCACAATGTTCACTATTTCCATAGTATCGACAGTGTCCACATTATCCACAATATCCACAATGTCCACAGCAAGTCTACAATGTCCACAGCATGTTCACAATGTCCACATTGTCCACAGGGTCCACAGGTTCCACAATGTCCACAGTGTCCAAAATGTGCACAGCATGTCCACATGTCCACATTGTCCACAGGGTCCTCAGTGTCCACAATGTCCACAATTTTCTCAGTGTCCACAATTTCCACAGTGTCCACAATGTCGACAATGTCCACAGCATGTCCACAATGTTCACTATTTCCATAGTATCGACAATGTCCACATTGTCCACGGTGTCCACAATGTCCACAGCATATCCACAATGTCCACATTGTCCACAAGGTCCTCAGTGTACAGAGTGTCATCAATGTCCACAATGTCCACAGTATCCAGAATGACCACAGCGTCCACAATGTCCACAAAGTCCACAGCATTTCCACAATGTCGACAATGTCCACAGCATGTCCACAATGTTCACTATTTCCATAGTATCGACAATGTCCACATTGTCCACGGTGTCCACAATGTCCACAGCATATCCACAATGTCCACATTGTCCACAAGGTCCTCAGTGTACAGAGTGTCATCAATGTCCACAATGTCCACAGTATCCACAATGACCACAGTGTCCACAATGTCCTCAAAGTCCACAGCATGTCCACAATGTCCACAGCATGTCCACAATGTTCACTATTTCTATAGTATCGACAATGTCCACATTGTCCACTGTGTCCACAGTGTCCACATTATCCACAATGTCCACAATGTTCACTATTTCCATAGTATCGACAATGTCCACATTGTCCACTGGGTCCACAGGTTCCACAATGTCCACAGTGTCCAAAATGTGCAAAGCATGTCCACATGTCCACATTGTCCACAGGGTCCTCAGTGTCCACAATGTCCACAATTTTCTCAGTGTCCACAATTTCCACAGTGTCCACAATGTCCACAATGTCGACAATGTCCACAGCATGTCCACAATGTTCACTATTTCCATAGTATCGACAATGTCCACATTGTCCACGGTGTCCACAATGTCCACAGCATATCCACAATGTCCACATTGTCCACAAGGTCCTCAGTGTACAGAGTGTCATCAATGTCCACAATGTCCACAGTATCCACATTGACCACAGCGTCCACAATGCCCACAAGGTCCACAGCATGTCCACAATGTCGACAATGTCCACAGCATGTCCACAATGTTCACTATTTCCATAGTATAGACAATGTCCACATTGTTCACAGTGTCCACATCCACAATGTCCACAATGTCCACAGCATGTTCACAATGTCCACATTGTCCACAGGGTCCACAGGTTCCACAATGTCCACAGTGTCCAAAATGTGCACAGCATGTCCACATGTCCACATTGTCCACAGGGTCCTCAGTGTCCACAATGTCCACAATTTCCTCAGTGTCCACAATTTCCACAATGTCGACAATGTCCACAGCCTGTCCACAATGTTCACTATTTCCATAGTATCGGCAATGTCCACATTGTACACGGTGTCCACAATGTCCACAGCATATCCACAATGTCCACATTGTCCGCAGGGTCCTCAGTGTACAGAGTGTCATCAATGTTCACAATGTCCACAGTATCCACAATGACCACAGTATCCACAATGACCAGAGTGTCCACAATGTCAACACTGTACACAGGTTCCACATTTTCCTCAGTGTCCACAATTTCCACAGTGTCCACAATGTCCACAAAGTCCACAGCATGTCCACAGTGTCCACAATGTCCACAAAGTCCACAGCATGTCCACAATGCCCACATTGTCCACAGTTTCCACAATGTCCAAAGCATGTCCACGATGTTCACAATGTCCACAGTTTCCACAGTATCAATAATGTCCACATTGTCGTCAGTGTCCAGAATTCCCCCATTGTCCACAGTGTTCACAATGTCCAATGCATGTTCACAATGTCCACATTGTCCACAGGGTCCTCAGTGTACAGAGTGTCATTAATGTCCACAATGTCCACAGTATCCACAATGACCAGAGTGTCCACAATGTTAACACTGTACACAGGTTCCACAGTGTCCACCATGTCCACAGTGTCCACAATGTCCACAATATCCACAGCATGTTCACATTTTCCACAATGTCCACAGCATGTCCACAATGTCCACACTGTACACAGGTTCCACAGTGTCCACAATGTCCACAATTTCCCGTGTCCACAAAGTCCACAGCATGTCCACAATGTCCACAGCATGTCCACAATGTTCACTATTTCCATAGTATCGACAATGTCCACAATGTCCACAGCATATCCACAATGTCCACATTGTCCACAGGGTCCTCAGTGTACAGTGTCATCAATGTCCACAATGTCCGCAGTATCCACAATGACCACAGCGTCCACAATGTTCACAAAGTCCACAGCATGTCCACAATGTCGACAAAGTCCACAGCATGTCCACAGTGTCCACAATGTCCTCAAAGTCCACAGCATGTCCACAATGTCCACAGCATGTCCACAATGTTCACTATTTCTATAGTATCGACAATGTCCACATTGTCCACTGTGTCCACAGTGTCCACATTATCCACAATGTCCACAATGTTCACTATTTCCATAGTATCGACAATGTCCACATTGTCCACTGGGTCCACAGGTTCCACAATGTCCACAGTGTCCAAAATGTGCAAAGCATGTCCACATGTCCACATTGTCCACAGGGTCCTCAGTGTCCACAATGTCCACAATTTTCTCAGTGTCCACAATTTCCACAGTGTCCACAATGTCCACAATGTCGACAATGTCCACAGCATGTCCACAATGTTCACTATTTCCATAGTATCGACAATGTCCACATTGTCCACGGTGTCCACAATGTCCACAGCATATCCACAATGTCCACATTGTCCACAAGGTCCTCAGTGTACAGAGTGTCATCAATGTCCACAATGTCCACAGTATCCACATTGACCACAGCGTCCACAATGCCCACAAGGTCCACAGCATGTCCACAATGTCGACAATGTCCACAGCATGTCCACAATGTTCACTATTTCCATAGTATAGACAATGTCCACATTGTTCACAGTGTCCACATCCACAATGTCCACAATGTCCACAGCATGTTCACAATGTCCACATTGTCCACAGGGTCCACAGGTTCCACAATGTCCACAGTGTCCAAAATGTGCACAGCATGTCCACATGTCCACATTGTCCACAGGGTCCTCAGTGTCCACAATGTCCACAATTTCCTCAGTGTCCACAATTTCCACAATGTCGACAATGTCCACAGCCTGTCCACAATGTTCACTATTTCCATAGTATCGGCAATGTCCACATTGTACACGGTGTCCACAATGTCCACAGCATATCCACAATGTCCACATTGTCCGCAGGGTCCTCAGTGTACAGAGTGTCATCAATGTTCACAATGTCCACAGTATCCACAATGACCACAGTATCCACAATGACCAGAGTGTCCACAATGTCAACACTGTACACAGGTTCCACATTTTCCTCAGTGTCCACAATTTCCACAGTGTCCACAATGTCCACAAAGTCCACAGCATGTCCACAGTGTCCACAATGTCCACAAAGTCCACAGCATGTCCACAATGCCCACATTGTCCACAGTTTCCACAATGTCCAAAGCATGTCCACGATGTTCACAATGTCCACAGTTTCCACAGTATCAATAATGTCCACATTGTCGTCAGTGTCCAGAATTCCCCCATTGTCCACAGTGTTCACAATGTCCAATGCATGTTCACAATGTCCACATTGTCCACAGGGTCCTCAGTGTACAGAGTGTCATTAATGTCCACAATGTCCACAGTATCCACAATGACCAGAGTGTCCACAATGTTAACACTGTACACAGGTTCCACAGTGTCCACCATGTCCACAGTGTCCACAATGTCCACAATATCCACAGCATGTTCACATTTTCCACAATGTCCACAGCATGTCCACAATGTCCACACTGTACACAGGTTCCACAGTGTCCACAATGTCCACAATTTCCCGTGTCCACAAAGTCCACAGCATGTCCACAATGTCCACAGCATGTCCACAATGTTCACTATTTCCATAGTATCGACAATGTCCACAATGTCCACAGCATATCCACAATGTCCACATTGTCCACAGGGTCCTCAGTGTACAGTGTCATCAATGTCCACAATGTCCGCAGTATCCACAATGACCACAGCGTCCACAATGTTCACAAAGTCCACAGCATGTCCACAATGTCGACAATGTCCACAGCATGTCCACAATGTTCACTATTTCCATAGTAGCGACAATGTCCACATTGTCCACGGTGTCCACAATGTCCACAGCATATCCACAATGTCCACATTGTCCACAAGGTCCTCAGTGTACAGAGTGTCATCAATGTCCACAATGTCCACAGTATCCACAATGACCACATCGTCCACAATGTCCACAAAGTCCAGAGCATTTCCACAATGTCCACAGCATGTCCACAATGTTCACTATTTCCATAGTATCGACAATGTCCACATTGTCCACTGTGTCCACAGTGTCCACATTATCCACAATGTCCACAATGTTCACTATTTCCATAGTATCGACAATGTCCACATTGTCCACTGGGTCCACAGGTTCCACAATGTCCACAGTGTCCAAAATGTGCACAGCATGTCCACATGTCCACATTGTCCACAGGGTCCTCAGTGTCCACAATGTCCACAATTTTCTCAGTGTCCACAATTTCCACCGTGTCCACACTGTCCACAATGTCGACAATGTCCACAGCATGTCCACAATGTTCACTATTTCCATAGTATCAACAATGTCCACATTGTCCACGGTGTCCACAATGTCCACAGCATATCCACAATGTCCACATTGTCCACAGGGTCCTCAGTGTACAGAGTGTCATCAATGTCCACAATGTCCACAGTATCCAGAATGACCACAGCGTCCACAATGTCCACAAAGTCCACAGCATGTCCACAATGTCCACAGCATGTCCACAATGTTCACTATTTCCATAGTATCGACAGTGTCCACATTATCCACAATGTCCACAATGTCCACAGCAAGTCTACAATGTCCACAGCATGTTCACAATGTCCACATTGTCCACAGGGTCCACAGGTTCAACAATGTCCACAGTGTCCAAAATGTGCACAGCATGTCCACATGTCCACATTATCCACAGGGTCCTCAGTGTCCACAATGTCCACAATTTCCTCAGTGTCCACAATTTTCACAATGTCGACAATGTCCACAGCCTGTCCACAATGTTCACTATTTCCATAGTATCGGCAATGTCCACATTGTCCACGGTGTCCACAATGTCCACAGCATATCCACAATGTCCACATTGTCCACAGGGTCCTCAGTGTACAGAGTGTCATCAATGTTCACAATGTCCACAGTATCCACAATGACCACAGTATCCACAATGACCAGAGTGTCCACAATGTCAACACTGTACACAGGTTCCACAGTGTCCACCATGTCCACAGTGTCCACAATGTCCACAATATCCACAGCTTGTTCACATTTTCCACAATGTCCACAGCATGTCCACAATGTCCACACTGTACACAGGTTCCACAGTGTCCACAATGTCCACAATTTCCCCAGTGTCCACAAAGTACACAGCATGTCCACAATGTCCACAGCATGTCCACAATGTTCACTATTTCCATAGTATCGACAATGTCCACAATGTCCACAGCATATCCACAATGTCCACTTTGTCCACAGGGTCCTCAGTGTACAGTGTCATCAATGTCCACAATGTCCGCAGTATCCACAATGACCACAGCGTCCACAATGTTCACAAAGTCCACAGCATGTCCACAATGTCGACAATGTCCACAGCATGTCCACAATGTTCACTATTTCCATAGTAGCGACAATGTCCACATTGTCCACGGTGTCCACAATGTCCACAGCATATCCACAATGTCCACATTGTCCACAAGGTCCTCAGTGTACAGAGTGTCATCAATGTCCACAATGTCCACAGTATCCACAATGACCACATCGTCCACAATGTCCACAAAGTCCAGAGCATTTCCACAATGTCCACAGCATGTCCACAATGTTCACTATTTCCATAGTATCGACAATGTCCACATTGTCCACTGTGTCCACAGTGTCCACATTATCCACAATGTCCACAATGTTCACTATTTCCATAGTATCGACAATGTCCACATTGTCCACTGGGTCCACAGGTTCCACAATGTCCACAGTGTCCAAAATGTGCACAGCATGTCCACATGTCCACATTGTCCACAGGGTCCTCAGTGTCCACAATGTCCACAATTTTCTCAGTGTCCACAATTTCCACCGTGTCCACACTGTCCACAATGTCGACAATGTCCACAGCATGTCCACAATGTTCACTATTTCCATAGTATCAACAATGTCCACATTGTCCACGGTGTCCACAATGTCCACAGCATATCCACAATGTCCACATTGTCCACAGGGTCCTCAGTGTACAGAGTGTCATCAATGTCCACAATGTCCACAGTATCCAGAATGACCACAGCGTCCACAATGTCCACAAAGTCCACAGCATGTCCACAATGTCCACAGCATGTCCACAATGTTCACTATTTCCATAGTATCGACAGTGTCCACATTATCCACAATGTCCACAATGTCCACAGCAAGTCTACAATGTCCACAGCATGTTCACAATGTCCACATTGTCCACAGGGTCCACAGGTTCCACAATGTCCACAGTGTCCAAAATGTGCACAGCATGTCCACATGTCCACATTATCCACAGGGTCCTCAGTGTCCACAATGTCCACAATTTCCTCAGTGTCCACAATTTTCACAATGTCGACAATGTCCACAGCCTGTCCACAATGTTCACTATTTCCATAGTATCGGCAATGTCCACATTGTCCACGGTGTCCACAATGTCCACAGCATATCCACAATGTCCACATTGTCCACAGGGTCCTCAGTGTACAGAGTGTCATCAATGTTCACAATGTCCACAGTATCCACAATGACCACAGTATCCACAATGACCAGAGTGTCCACAATGTCAACACTGTACACAGGTTCCACAGTGTCCGCAGTGTCCACAATTTCCACAGTGTCCACAATGTCCACAAAGTCCACAGCATGTCCACAATGTCTACAATTTCCACAGTGTCCACAATGTCCACAATGTCCACAGCATGTTCACAATGTCCACATTGTCCACAGGGTCCTCAGTTTTCACAATGTCCACATTGTCCACAATCTCCACCGTGTCCACAATGTGCACAGCATGTCCACAATGTCCACAGCGTCCACAGTGTGCACAGCATGTCCACAATGCCCACATTGTCCACAGTTTCCACAATGTCCAAAGCATGTCCACGATGTTCACAATGTCCACAGTTTCCACAGTATCAATAATGTCCACATTGTCGTCAGTGTCCAGAATTCCCCCATTGTCCACAGTGTTCACAATGTCCAATGCATGTTCACAATGTCCACATTGTCCACAGGGTCCTCAGTGTACAGAGTGTCATTAATGTCCACAATGTCCACAGTATCCACAATGACCAGAGTGTCCACAATGTCAACACTGTACACAGGTTCCACAGTGTCCACAATGTCCACAATTTCCACAGTGTCCACAAAGTCCACAGCATGTCCACAATGTCCACAGCATATCCACATTTTCCACTGTTTCCATAGTGTCCACAATGTCCATAATTTCCACATTGACCACAATGTCCACAGCAGTTCAACACTCTCCACAGTGTCCAGAATGTCCACACTGTTTACAGGTTTCTCAGTGTCCACAATCTCCATAGTGTCCACAATGTTCACAATGTCCACAGCATGTCTCCGATGTTCACAATGTCCACAGTTTCCACAGTATCAATAATGTCCACAGTTTCCACAGTGTCCACAATGTCCACAATTTCCCCAGTGTCCACAATGTCCACAGCATGTCCACTATGTCCACAATGTCCACAGGGTCCTCAGTGTCCACCATGTTCACAGTGTCCACAATATCCACAGCATGTTCACATTTTCCTCAATGTCCACAGCATGTCCACAATGTTCACAATTTCCATAGTATCCTTAATATCCACATTGTCCACAGTGTCCACCAAGGCCACAGTGTCCACATTATCCACAATCTCCACTGCATGTCCAGAATCTCCACAGTGTCCACAATGTTCACAATGTCCACACTGTACACAGGTTCCACAGTGTGCACAATCTCCAGGAAGTCCACAGCATGTCCACAATGTCCACAGCATGTCCACAATGTTCACAATGTCCACAGGGTCCTCAGTGTCCACCATGTCCACAGTGTCCACAATGTCCACAATATCCACAGCATGTTCACATTTTCCACAATGTTCACAATGACCACAGGGTCCTCAGTGTCCACCATGTCCACAGTGTCCACAGCATATCCACAATATCCAGTGTCCATAGTCTGTCCATAATGTCTACAGTGTCTAAACTGTCCACAATTTTCAGTGTCTACAATGTACACAGCATGTCCTCGATGTTCACAATGTCCAGTTTCCACAGTATCAGTAATGTCCACATTGTCCTCAGTGTCCAGAATGCCCACAGTGTCCACAGTGTCCACAATTTCCACTGCATGTCCACAATGTCCACAGTGTCCACAGCATTTTCACAATGTCCACAGGGTCCACAGGTTCCAAATTGTCCACAGTGTCCACAGTGTTCACCATGTCCACATTTTCCACTGTTTCCATAGTGTCCACAATGTCCATAATTTCCACATTGACCACAATATCCACAGCAGGTCAACACTCTCCACAGTGTCCAGAATGTCCACACTGTACACAGGTTTCTCAGTGTCCACAATCTCCATAGTGTCCACAATGTTCACAATGTCCACAGCATGTCCACAATGTTCACAATGTCCACAGGGTCCTCAGTGTCCACCATGTCCACAGTGTCCACAATGTCCACAATATCCACAGCATGTTCACATTTTCCACAATGTCCACAGCATGTCCACAATGTTCACAATTTCCATAGTATCCTTAATGTCCACAGTGTCCACAATGTCCACACTGTACACAGGTTCCACAGTGTCCACAATGTCCACAATTTCCA